>NC_135833.1:880430-1034003 GCF_964213995.1 Mustelus asterias
ACTTGTAAATAAAGGGATTTTGGTGAAGGGACTTCTGCTCCGAGGATTTATTACATGGTTCAAACCAGCAGCTTTCTGACTCCAGGTGTTTACGCGTTGCTGCTTGTTTCGTTCAGATCGTGCAGGAATGTGTCATGCAGAACACTCTAAACTGGCAAACGATGCCAAGCATTTAGCTAAGGTAACAAGTAACAGATTAATTGAAATAGGATTCTACTGGAGTGCTGTTCAAATAAATACAAATAACCAGGAACTTTAACTAAACAAGTAACACGCCGAATAAAATAAGATTGTTGTTGTGATGGGAGACTTTAATTTCCCAAACATAGATTGGAATATCCCTAGGGTAAGGGGATTGGATGGGGAGGAGTTCGTTAGGTGTGTTGAGGAGGGTTTCCTGACACAGCATGTGGACAAGCCTACAAGAGGAGAGGCTGTACTTGATCTGATACTGACCAATGAGCCTGGGCAGGTGTCGGATCTCTCAGTGGGAGAGCATCTTGGGGATAGCGATCATAACTCTATCTCCTTCAAGCTTGCATTGGAAAAAGAGAGGGTCAGGCAAGCTAGGAAAGCGTTTATATGGAGTAAGGGGAAATATGAAGACATAAGGCAGCAGATTAGAGGAGTAAATTGGAAGGAGGTATTCTCGGGGAAATCTACTGAAGAGAGGTGGCAGTTTTTCAAGGAATGTCTTTCTAGGGTTCTACAGGACAATGTTCCGAGCAGACAGGGAGGAGTTGGTAGGTTAAAGGAACCGTGGTGTACGAAAGCTGTGCGGGACCTAGTCGAGAAGAAAATGAAAGCGTACAAAAGGTTCAGAGAGCTTGGCGAATATAGGGATCTGGATGAGTATACGGCTTGTAGGAAGGGACTAAAGAAGGAAATTAGGAGAGCCAGAAGGGGTCACGAGAAGGCCTTGGCAAGTAGAATTAAGGAAAACCCTAAGGCGTTCTATAAATATGTGAAAAGTAAAAGGATGAGACGTGAAGGAATAGGGCCTATAAAAGGTGAAGGCGGGAAAATCTGTACGGAACCAGTAGAAATGGCAGAGGTGCTTAATGAGTATTTTGCCTCGGTTTTCACAGAGGAGAAGGACATGGGTGGATGTACTGCGGGCTTGCGGTGGACTGAAAAGATTGAGTATGTGGACTTTAACAAAGAGGTTGTGCTGGAATCTTTGAATGGCATCAAGATAGATAAGTCGCCGGGTCCGGATGGGATGTACCCCAGGTTACTGTGGGAGACGAGGGAAGAGATTGCAGAGCCTCTGGCGATGATCTTTGCGTCGTCGATGGAGACGGGAGAGGTGCCGGAGGATTGGAGGATTGCGGATGTGGTTCCTATTTCAAGAAGGGGAATAGGGATAGCCCAGGAAATTACCGACCGGTGAGTCTAATCTCAGTGGTTGGTAAGCTGATGGAGAAGATCCTGAGGGATAAGATTGATGAGCATTTAGAGAGGTTTAGTATGCTCAAGAATACTCAGCATGGCTTTGTCAAGGGCAGATCGTGCCTTACGAGCCTGGTGGAGTTCTTCGAAAATGTGACTAAACACATTGACGAAGGGAAAGCGGTAGATGTGGTTTATATGGATTTTAGCAAGGCGTTCGATAAGGTCCCCCATGCAAGGCTTCTAGAAAAAGTGAGAGGGCATGGGATCCAAGGGGCTGCTGCCCGGTGGATCCAGAACTGGCTTGCCCAAAGGAGGCAGAGTGTGTGTATAGATGGGTCTTTTTCTAAATGGAGGTCGGTCACCAGTGGTGTGCCCCAGGGATCTGTTCTGGGACCCTTGCTGTTTGTCATTTTCATAAACGACCTGGATGAGGAAGTGGAGGGATGGGTTGGTAAGTTTGCCGACGACACGAAGGTTGGTGGGGTTGTGGATAGTCTGGACGGATGTCAGAAGTTACAGAGGGACATAGATAGGATGCAAGACTGGGCAGAGAAGTGGCAGATGGACTTCAACCCAGATGAATGGGTAGTGGTCCATTTTGGCAGGTCAAATGGGATGAAGGAGTACAATATAAAGGGAAAGACTCTTAGTACTGTAGAGGATCAGAAGGACCTTGGGGTCCGGGTCCACAGGACTCTAAAATCGGCCCCGCAGGTGGAGGAGGTGGTTAAGAAGGCGTATGGTGTGCTGGCCTTTATCAATCGAGGGATTGAGTTTAGGAGTCCGGGGATAAGCCCAAGCCGGGAATCGAACCCAGGTCCCTGAGTTCTTCCACTTTCAGTTTTGGAGGCTGGCTAGTTAGAAGATTTAATTTGATTTGATTTATCTGATTGTCCCGTGTATTGGGATGCAGAGAAAAGTATTGTTTCTTGCGCGCTATACAGACAAAGCATACCGTTCATAGAGAAGGAAAGGAGAGGGTGCAGAATGTAGTGTACAGTCATAGCTAGGGTGCAGAGAAAGATCAACTTAATGCGAGGTAGGTCCATTCAAAAGTCTGACAGCAGCAGGGAAGAAGCTGTTCTTGAGTCGGTCGGTACGTGACCTCAGACTTTTGTATCTTTTTCCCGAAGGAAGAAGGTGGAAGAGAGAATGTCCGGGGTGCGTGGGGTCCTTAATTATGCTGGCTGCTTTTCCCCGAGGCAGCGGGAAGTGTAGACAGAGTCAATGGATGGGAGGCTGGTTTGCGTGATGGATTGGGCTACATTCACGACCTTTTGTAGTTCCTTGCGGTCTTGGGCAGAGCAGGAGACCCATACCAAGCTGTGATACAACCAGGAAGAATGCTTTCTCTGGGGCATCTGTAAAAGTTGATGAGAGTCGTAGCTGTAGGAGTTTTGCTGTGTTGGAACAGGGCATTTAGTTGATAAGGTTTATACAATATCACGGTGCTTTTTCCTTAGCATTTGTAATTGGTAAAAGTCTGAATGTCGTGTTACAGCCATAGCTCGGGTTGAGATAGATCAGCTTTGGTGCGAGGTAGGTCCATTCAAAAGTCTGACAGCAGCAGGGAACGTGTTCACAGAATTTTGTATCTTTTTTCTGACGGAAGATGGTGGAAGAGAGTACATCCGAGGTGTAACATGACATTCTGCACTCTCTCCTTTCCTTCTCTATGAACGGTATGCTTTGTCTGTATAGCGCGCAAGAAACAATACTTTTCACTGTATGTTAATACATGTGACAATAATAAATCAAATCAAATCAAATCCCGAGCTATGACTGTAACACTACATTCTGCGCTCCCTCCTTTCCTACTCTATGAATGGTATGCTTTGTCTGTGTAGCACGCAAGGAACAATACTTTTCACTGTATATTAAGACATGTGACAACAATAAATCAAATCAAATCCCTAGCTATGACTGTAACACTACATTCTGCACTCTCTCCTTTCCTTCTCTATGAACGGTATGCTTTGTCTGCCTAGTGCGCAAGAAACAATACTTTTTACTGTATCCCTGAACATGTGATAATAATATATCAAATCAAATCAAAACCTACCTCGCATTAAGTTGATCTTTCTCTACACCCTAGCTATGACTGTAACACTACATTCTGCACCCTCTCCTTTCCTTCTCTACGAATGGTATGCTTTGTCTGTATAGCGCGCAAGAAACAATACTTTTCACTGTATGTTAATACATGTGACAATAATAAATCAAATCAAATCCCTAGCTATGACTGTAACACTACATTCTGCACTCTCTCGTTTCCTTCTCTATGAACGGTATGCTTTGTCTGTATAGCGCGCAAGAAACAATACTTTTCACTGTATCCCAGAACATGTGATAATAATAAATCAAATCAAATCGAACTGAAGCATTCGTGAAGTGATTGGTTCCTGATGGACAATCAGTCAGTGAGGATTTGGATAAGATGTCTCTAATTTCCCTCTAAGAGGCAGATCGAGCTACCTCTGAGCGCTGGATATGACCTGCAACAAGCAGCAGACGTGGAAACAGGACTCGGAGGATAAATTTCAGAGCAATAGCATCTTGTGTGTGTGACTGTGTTTCATTACTAATTGATTTGTGCTAATGGCAGTATCTGATCTGGGCTTATCGATACACACAAACATTAAATTACCCCTGAAGCTGCCAATAACTCTACAGCAATAATATCCTCCCAATTACGCAAAAAGCTTTTTCCACCTCAACCAATTACTTAAACCGTGTCATAAAAGACTTTGCGGAACAATGGGAAATGTTCTCCCGCGCGTCTGGAATGTTTTTATTGTGCCTCCTCTTCCTTCCTCCTCCCTATTTTACCATTCCTCGCACTCTCCCCATTCCCGACTTGCCCAGCGTGCGTCCAACGAACCTCTTCGGAGGCCTCGGGGATTTGCAAATCGTACCAGATTAGAAGATATATGAGGTCAGAGAATCCCTGCGGTGCAGAAGCGGGCCGTTCAAAGTTTTTTTAAAGTTGAAGTTTATTTATTCGTCACAAGTAAGGCTTCCATTAACACTGCAATGAAGTTACTGTGGAAATCCCCTAGTCGCCACACTCCCGACGCCTGTTCGGGTTACACTGAGGGAGAATTTAGCGCCGAACCGGCACGTCTTTCGGACTGTGGGAGGAAACCGGAGCGCCCGGAGGAAACCCACGCAGACACGGGGGAGAACGTGCAAACTCCGCACAGACAGTGACCCAAGCCGGGAATCGAACCCGGGTCCCTGGTGCTGTGAGGCAGCAGTGCTAACCCACTGTGCCAACGTTCCACCCCAATGTTTGTCCCATTGAGTCTGCACCAACAGCAATCCCACCCGGCTCCATCCCCTTAACCCCATGCACTTACCCTAGCTAGTCCCCCTGACACTGAGAGGCAATTTCGCATGGCCCAATCCACCTAACCCACATATCTGTGGACACTAAGGGGCAATTTAGCGTGGGCAATCCAGCTAACCTGCACATCTTTGGACACGAGGGGGCAATTTAGCATGGCCAATCCACCTAACCAGCACATCTTTGGACACTAAGGGGCAATTTAGCATGGCCAATCCACCTAACCTGCACATCTTTGGACACTAAGGGGCAATTTAGCATGGCCAATCCACCTAACCTGCACATCTTTGGACACGAGGGGGCAATTTAGCATGGCCAATCCACCTAATCTGCACATCTTTGGACACGAGGGGGCAATTTAGCATGGCCAATCCACCTAACCTGCACATCTTTGGACACTAAGGGACAATTTAGCATGGCCAATCCACCTAACCTGCACATCTTTGGACACGAGGGGGCAATTTAGCATGGCCAATCCACCTAACCTGCACATCTTTGGACACTAAGGGGCAATTTAGCATGGCCAATCCACCTAACCTGCACATCTTTGGACACTAAGGGACAATTTAGCATGGCCAATCCACGTAACCTGCACATCTTTGGACAAGAGGGGGCAATTTAGCATAGCCAATCCACCTAACCTGCTCATCTTTGGACACTAAGAGGCAATTTAGCATGGCCAATCCACCTAACCTGCACATCTTTGGACACTAAGAGGCAATTTAGCATGGCCAATCCACCTAACCTGCACATCTTTGGACACTAAGGGGCAATTTAGCATGGCCAATCCACCCAACCCGCACATCTTTGGACAAGAGGGGGCAATTTAGCATGGCCAATCCACCTAACCCACACATCTTTGGACACTAAGAGACAATTTAGCATGGCCAATCCACCTAACCCACACATCTTTGGACACTAAGAGACAATTTAGCATGGCCAATCCACCTAACCCACACATCTTTGGACACTAAGAGACAATTTAGCATGGCCAATCCACCTAACCCGCACATCTTTGGACACTAAGAGGCAATTTAGCATGGCCAATCCACCTAACCCGCACATCTTTGGACACTAAGGGACAATTTAGCATGGCCAATCCACCTAACTTGCACATCTTTGGACACGAGGGGGCAATTTAGCATGGCCAATCCCCCTAACCTGCACACCTTTGGACAGTGGGAGGAAACCGGAGCACTCGGAGGAAACCCACGCGGACACGGGGGCAGAACGTGCAGACTCCACACAGACAGTGACCCAAGCCGGGAATCGAACCCGGGTCCCTGGCGCTGTGAGGCAGCAGCGCTAACCCACTGTGTCACCGTGCCGCCCGTTGAGCAGATTGAAGCAGAAGTCATCGGCAGGTAAATATTAATAGTAGTGCTTTACAATTGAAAATACATTCAAAGCTGCCATTCTGACATACTCCACTACATGATACAAGTATCTCCGAAAATCAGTGTGAGGTAGGTACACGGCAATAATACAATCTTCAAATTCCTGTAGAAAATGTGATTTGGTTGTCATAATGATATGTGAACCCTCAGATTCTATTACTGATTTGTTACTCAATCCTGCGAATCCATGTCTCCGCGTTTAATATAGGCAGGGCTGCCAACAGATAATGCTTTTCTTCCGCATGTTATACATTACAGAGACAGTGAATTGCCTTTGTTAAGTTCCCATTAAGGGGCTGTTCTCGCAACTCTTGTCAATGGCAGGAGGGACTGTAGAAATGTTGCCCTCACGCTCACTCACACATCTGGATCAGTTGAGGTCGCGACTGCAGGCTTGTTTTAGTTTTTATTCATTCGTGGAACATGGGCGTCGCTGGCCGGGCCAGCATTTATTGCCCATCCCTAGTTGCCCTTGGAGGGCAGTTGAGAGTCAACCACATTGCTGTGGCTCTGGAGTCACATGTAGGCCAGACCGGGTAAGGACGGCAGATTTCCTTCCCTAAAGGGACATTAAAGGACAACCTGGTCCTGGTCCCCCCCATGCCGACACTATAGTTAAGAAAGCCCCACCAACGCCTCAACTTTCTCGGAAGACTAAGGAAATTTGGCATGTCAGCTACGACTCTCACCAACTTATACAGATGCACCATAGAAAGCATTCTTTCTGGTTGTATCACAGCTTGGTATGGGGCTCCTGCTCTGCCCAAGATCGCAAGGAACTACAAAAGGTCGTGAATGTAGCCCAGTCCATCACGCAAACCAGCCTCCCATCCATTGACTCTGTCTACACTTCCCGCAGTCTCGGGAAAGGTAGCCAGCATAATTAAGGACCCCACGCACCTCGGACATTCTCTCTTCCACCTTCTTCCGCCGGGGAAAAAGATACAAAAGTCTGAGGTCACGTATCAACCGACTCAAGAACAGCTTCTTCCCTGCTGCTGTCAGACTTTTGAATGGACCTACCTCGCACTAAGTGGACCTTTCTCTTCAGCTTAGCTATGACTGGATTTGATTTGATTTGATTTATTATTGTCACATGTATTGGGATACAGTGAAAAGTATTGTTTCTTGCGTGCTATACAGACAAAACATACCATTCATAGAGAAGGAAAGGAGAGGGTGCAGAATATAGTGTTACAGTCATAGCTCGGGTGTAGAGAAAGATCAACTTAATGCAAGGTAGGTCCATTCAAAAGTCTGACGGCAGCAGGGAAGAAGCTGTTCTTGAGTCGGTCGGTACGTAACCTCAGGCTTTTGTATCTTTTTCCCGACGGAAGAAGGTGGAAGAGAGAATGTCCGGGGGTGTAACACTACATTCTGCACTCTCTCCTTTCCTCCTCTATGAATGGTATGCTTTGTATAGCGCGCAAGAAACAATACTTTTCACTGTATACTGATACCTGCGACAATAATACATCAAATCAACTTCCCGCCACTCAAATAATACATGACACCCATTGCAAAAGTGTGTCCAGAGCAACTCGTATTAAATATTACTGGAAGGGGTGACACGGTGGGTTAGCACTGCTGCCTCACAGCGCCAGGGACCCAGGTTCAATTCTGGCCTCGGGTCACTGGCTGTGTGGAGTTTGCACGTTCTCCCCGTGTCTGCGTGGGTTTCCTCCGGGTGCTCTGGCTTCCTTCCACAGCCCAAAGAAGTGCAGGTTAGGTGGATTGGCCATGCTAAATTGCCCCTCAGTGTCCAAAGATGTGCTGGTTAGGTGGATTGGCCATGCTAAATTGCCCCTTAGTGTCCAAAGATGTGCTGGTTAGGTGGATTGGCCATGCTAAATTGCCCCTTAGTGTCCAAAGATGTGTAGGTTAGGTGGATTGGCTGTGCTAAATTGCCCCTTAGTGTCCAAAGATGTGCAGGTTAGGTGGATTGGCCTTGTTAAATTGCCCCTTAGAGTCCAAAGATGTGCGGGTTAGGTGGATTGGCCATGCCACATTGACCCTAGTGTCAGGGGGATTAGCAGGGTGAATATGTGGGGTTGCGGGGATAGGGCCTGGGTGGGATTGTTGTCCGTGCAGACCCGATGGGCCGAATGGCCTCCTTCTGCAGTGTATGGATTCTATAAATCTATGACATCGCTACAAGTCTATTTTAACCACTTGCTTGGTGTCTTGGTTTTTTTTAATGGCGGTTTCCACTGCCTCTACGTAAGCCTTTGTGAACCTTTGCAAAGCCTGACAGAGTGGAGGTGGAGAGGATGTTTCCACGAGTAGGAAAAACTAGAACCAGAGGGCACAACCTCAGGCTAAAGGGACGATCCTTTAAAACAGAGCTGAGGAGGAATTTCTTCAGCCAGAGAGTGGCGAATCTGTGGAACTCTTTGCCGCAGAAGGCTGTGGAGGCCGGGTCATTGAGTGTCTTTAAGACAGAGATAGATAGGTTCTTGATTAATAAGGGGATCAGGGGTTATGGGGAAAAGGCAGGAGAATGGGGATGAGAAAAATATCAGCCATGATTGAATGGCGGAGCAGACTCGATGGGCCGAGTGGCCTCATTCTACTCCTATGATTTATGGTTTTACAATATTTTTGCGTTGGCATCTCCTTTCTGGCCAGGAGACAAAGAACCAGCAAGGGACGCCAGGCAGCTTAGCCGAGATTCTCTTTGCCCATCTGCCAACTACCTGCGCCCAGGCTTGAACATGACTTGCTCTGTCGAATGATTGATGCCCACTGAAGCTCCTCTTTCCAAGGGGAGTTGGCACAGTGCGTGGGATGGCACCGCCAAACACTTGGCCAACTGTAATGTCGGCCCTTCCTCAATCACTCCCAATGTCACCTTTACAAGTGCCTCCCGTAAAAGAACGGCCAATGTAGCCTGATTGATAGCGTCTAACCGGGCGCGACCGACCGTTTCCACCGGGCCCCAGTCCCGTCCCGCCTTCCGGTGGCCATCCGCGCTCTCAGCGACGGCAAGAGGTGGATGCGGAGTTGCGCCGTCTGCTACAAGAAGGCCTGCAGGACGCACAGGGCTGGCGTGAGCCGTGATTGTAAAGGTCAGTGGTGGCCTGAATCTTGGCTCCATCTCCGTACTGCAGTGCTGCCCCACTGCGATGCTGCAGTGAGTGATACAAAGATCTTGACAGGTCACTCATGTATCGCCATGACAGCAGGCTGCGCGCTGACCTTACCGCTCTCTCTTAACCGCGCACAATAGTCCCCTACCTTATTATAGAATCCTACAGTGCAGAAGGAAGCAATTCGGCCCATCGAGTCTGCACCGACCACAATCCCCACCCAGGCCCCATCTGTCTCTCCGTTTCCTCTTTTGGCTTTGGACAGAATTGAAACTCAATGCGTTGAGACGCATTCAGTTTTGTTATGATGTGGAGTTGCCGTCCTTGGACTGGCGTGGGCACAGTAAAAAGTCTCACAAAAACCAGGTTAAAGTCAAAGAACAAAGAAAATTACAGCACAGGAACAGGCCCTTCGGCCCTCCAAGCCTGCACCGACCAGGCTGCCCGTCTGAACTAAAACCCCCTACCCTTCCGGGGACCGTATCCCTCTATTCCCATCCTATTCATGTATTTGTCAAGACGCCCCTTAAAAGTCACTGTCGTAGCCGCTTCCACTACCTCCCCCGGCAGCGAGTTCCAGGCACCCACCACCCTCTGTGTAAAAAACGTGCCTTGTACGTCTCCTTTAAACCTTGCCCCTCGCACCTTAAACCTGTGCCCCCCTAGTAATTGACTCTTCCACCCTGGGAAAAAGCTTCTGACTATCCACTCTGTCCATGCCCCTCATAATCTTGTAGACTTCTATCAGGTCGCCCCTCAACCTCCGTCGCTCCATTGAGAACAATCACGAGCTTTTCGAGCGCTGCTCCTTCATCAGTTGTGGGCAGAGAGGAGGGGAACCGTAATCCAGTCTACAATGACTTTTTTTTATTTCTTAGTACCGCAAGTAAGGCTTACATTAACACTGCAATGAAGTGACTGCGAAAATTCCCTAGTCGCCACGCTCCGGCGCCTGTTCGCGGCACGGTGGCACAGTGGGTTAGCACTGCTGCCTCACAGCGCCAGGGACCCGGGTTCGATTCCCAGCTTGGGTCACTGTCTGTGTGGAGTTTGCACGTTCTCCCCGTGTCTGCGTGGGTTTCCTCCGGGTGCTCCGGTTTCCTCCCACAGTCTGAAAGACGTGCTGGTTAGGGTGCTAAATTCTCCCTCAGTGTAACCCGAACAGGTGCCGGAGTGTGGCGACTGGGGGATTTTCACAGTAACTTCATTGCAGTGTTAATGTAAGCCTTACTTGTGACAAATAAATAAATATCTGTCTGTACAACTGTTTGTAGATAGAGAGAAGTGGAATGTAATCCAGCCTCTGACGATTTTTAAAAGTTTATTAGTGTCACAAGTCGGCTTACATTAACACTGCAATGAAGTTACTGTGAAATTCCCCGAGTCGCCACACTTCGGCGCCTGTTCAGGTCAATGCACCCTAACCAGCACGTCTTTCAGAGTGTGGGAGGAAACCAGAGCACCCGGAGGAAACCCACGCAGACACGGGGAGAACGTGCAGACTCCACACAGACAGTGACCCCAAGCCGAGAATCGAACCCGGGTCCCTGGCGCTGTGAGGCAGCAGTGCTAACCCACTGAGCCACCATGTCAGGCAGGGAAGCAGCGTTCTGGGGAGATTTGGGGGTGCAAAAATCAGAAAAACAAACATCTTTTTGTATTCATTCATGGGACATGGGTGTCGCTGGCTGGGCCAGCATTTATTGCCCATCCCTAGTTGCCCCTTGGAGGGCAGTTGAGAGTCAACCACATTGCTGTGGCTCTGGAGTCACATGTAGGCCAGACCGGGGTAAGGACGGCAGATTTCCTCCCCTAAAGGGAACCAGATGGGTTTTTCCGACAATGGGTCATCAGTAGATTCTTAAATCCAGATATTTTGTATTGAATTCAAATTCCATCATCTGCCGTGGCGGGATTCGAACCCGGGTCCCCCAGAACATTAGCTGAGTTTCTGGATTAATAGTCTAGCGATAATACCACTAGGCCATGATCTCCCTCTGACAACTACAGTAACTCTAAATGCAGCTAATCACTGTAGGTATCTATGATGGGTGGCACAGTGGGTTAGCACTGCTGCCTCACGGCACCAGGGACCCAGGTTCGATTCCCGGCTTGGGTCACTGCCTGCGTGGAGTCTGCACGTTCTCCCCCGTGTCTGCCTGGGTTTCCTCCGGGTGCTCCGGTTTCCTCCCACAGTCCAAAAGACGTGCTGGTTGACCCGAACAGGCGCCGGAGTGTGGCGACTGGGGGGTTTTCACAGTAACCTCATTGCAGTGTTAATGCAAGGCTTACTTGTGACGAATTAATCAACTTTACATTAGCGTTGGGAGGCCCTTTGCGCCCCCAATGAAATCCCCCTGTGCAGCAATTTCCCTGAAACCTGGGGCCCAGTTGTAACCATATTGAGGCTGCATCCCCTCGCTGTTTTTCTGTGTGGATAAAAGAGTGAATTTCGAGACTTCTGATCCCATGTGACTAAGGCCACACTTCAGTGTTGAAGTGCCTCATTGTTATTCAAGGAAATCACAGAGAAAGTCGTTGTCCTGTTTTTCCGCTGTCTCACAGCAGGGCCGGAGCTAAGGTTCCTCAGAGGGTCTCAGAGCGGTATGTGGGAAGCAGGCACTCTTAGAATGAAGAATCCCTACAGCACAGAAAGAGGCCATTCGGCCCATCGAGTCTGCACCGACCACAATCCCACCCAGGCCCTACCCCCATATCCCTACATATTTACCCACGAATCCCTCTAACCTACGCATCCCAGGACACTAAGGGCAATTTTACCATGGCCAATCAACCTAACCCGCACATCTTTGGACTGTGGGAGGAAACCGGAGCACCCGGAGGAAACCCACGCAGACACGAGGAGAATGTGCAAACTCCACACAGACAGTGGCCCAAGCCGGGAATCGAACCCAGGTCCCTGGAGCTGTGAAGCAGCAGCGCTAACCACTGTGCTACCGTGCCGCCCAAATCACTCCTGTGAAGTATTGTGTGGAACTTCCTCTGACTGCAACTCAGTCAAGGCAACCTCCCACCTCTCCCAAATAAAAATCAACGCTGCCTACTTAAGGCGATGCCGCAGTGGTATTGTCGCTGGACGGGTAATCCAGAGATCCCAGGTGAATGTCCCGGGGATCCGGGTTCGAATCCCACCACGGCGGATGGTGAAATTTAAGTTCAGTAAAAATCTGGAATTATAAGTCCAATGATGTCCATGACACCATTGTCGAGTGTTGTAAGAAAAAAAAACCCATCTGGTTCACTAATGTCTTTTTGGGAGGGAAATAAATCTTAAATTTTTTAAAAACGCAGCAACGGTGAATATGACACCATTGTCGATTGTCGGAAAAACCCATCTGGTTCCCTTTCGGGAAGGAAACCTGCCGTCCTTACCCGGTCTGGCCTACATGTGACTCCAGAGCCACAGCAATGGAAACAGGCCCTTCAGCCCAACTTGTCCATGCTGCCCTTGTTTTTTAAACCCCTAAGTGAGTCCCAATTGCCCGCGTTTGACCCATGTCCCTCGATGCCCATCTTACTCATGTAACTGTTTTAACGCTTTATAAAAGACAAAATTGTACCCGCCTCTACCACTACCTCTGGCAGCTCATTCCAGACACTCACCACCCTCTGTGTGAAAGCATTGCCCCTCTGGATCCTTTTGTATCTCTCCCCTCTCACCTTAAACCTATGCCCTCTAGTTTTAGACTCCCCTACCTTTGGGAAAAGATATTGACGATCTCATAGAATCATAGAATCATAGAAACCCTACAGTGCAGAAGGAGGCCATTCGGCCCATCGAGTCTGCACCGACCACAATCCCACCCAGGCCCTACCCCCACATATTTTACCTGCTAATCCCTCTAACCTACGCATCTCTGGACTCTAAGGGGCAATTTTTAACCTGGCCAATCAACCTAACCCGCACATCTTTGGACTGTGGGAGGAAACCGGAGCACCCGGAGGAAACCCACGCAGACACGAGGAGAATGTGCAAACTCCACACAGACAGTGACCCGAGCCGGGAATCGAACCTGGGACCCTGGAGCTGTGAAGCAGCAGTGCTAACCCACTGTGCTACCATGCCGCCCATAGATCTCGCTGATCTATGCCCCTCATTATTTTATAGACCTCTATAAGATCACCCCTCAGCCTCCTACGCTCCAGAGAAAAAGGTCCCAGTCTATCCAGCCTCTCCTTATAACTCAAACCATCAAATCCCGGTAGCATCCTAGTAAATCTCTTCTGCACTCTTTCTAGTTTAATAATATCCATTCTATGATAGGGTGACCAGAACTGTCCACAGTATTCCAAGTGTGGCCTTACCAATGTCTTGTACAACTTCAACAAGACGTCCCAACTCCTGTATTCAATGTTCTGACCGATGAAACCAAGCATGCCGAATGCCTTCTTCACCACTCTGTCCACCTGTGTCTCCACTTTCAAGGAGCTATGAACCTGTACCCCGAGATCTCTTTGTTCTGTAACTCTCCCCAACACCCTACCATTAACTGAGTAAGTCCTGCCCTGGGTTCAATCTACCAAAATGCATCACCTCGCATTTGTCTAAATTAAACTCCATCTGCCATTCGTCAGCCCACTGGCCCAATTGATCAAGATCCCGTTGCAATTGGAGATAACTTTCTTCACTGTCCGCTATGCCACCAATCTTGGTGTCATCTGCAAACTTACTAACCATGCCTCCTATATTCTCATCCAAATCATTAATATAAATGACAAATAACAGTGGACCCAGCACTGATCCCTGAGGCACACCGCTGGTCACAGGCCTCCAGTTTGAAAAATAAACCTCTACAACCACCCTCTGGCTTCTGTCAAGAAGCCAATTTTCTATCCATTTAGATACCTCACCTTGGATCCCGTGAGGTACCTTGTCAAAGGCAAGGTTGATATTAATTGTCCTCGGGGTTGGGCAATAAATGCTGGCCCAGCCAGCGATGCCCACATCCCATGAACGAATAAATAAAAATCCTGCTGCGTTACGGATTTCATATGTTACGATCCCAATTGACATTATAACTGAACAGAAAGATCCCAGAATGGAACCTTGGCTCAAAAGGATGTCACTTTTACTTTCTTTTACATAAGAACATAAGAAATAGGAGCAGGAGTAGGCCATCTAGCCCCTCGAGCCTGCCCCGCCATTCAATAAGATCATGGCTGATCTGATCGTGGTTTTTGTTCCACTTACCCGCCCGCTCCCCATAACCCTTAATTCCCTTATTGATCAGAAATCTATCGACCTGTGACTTAAACATATTTAACGAGGTAGCCTCCACTGCTTCAATGGGCAGAGAATTCCAGAGATTCACTCCCCTCTGAGAGAAGAAGTTCCTCCTCAACTCTGTTCTCAACTGACTCCCCCTTATTTTGAGGCTGTGTCCTCTGGTTCTTGTTTCCTTTCTAAGTGGAAAGAATCTCTCTGCCTCGACCCTGTCGAGCCCCTTCATTATCTTATATGTCTCTATAAGATCTCCCCTCAGCTTTCTAAACTCCAACGAATACAGGCCCAATCTACTTAATCTCTCCTCATAAGCTAACCCCCTCATCTCCGGTATCAACCTGGTGAACCTTCTCTGTACTCCCTCCAAGGCCAATACATCCTTCCGCAAATAAGGGGACCAAAATTGTACACAGTACTCTAGTTGCGGCCTCACCAGTACCTTGTACAATTGCAGCAAGACCTCCCTGCTTTTATACTGCATCCCCTTCGCGATAAAGGCCAACATTCCATTTGCCTTCTTGATCACCTGCTGCACCTGCAAACTGAGTTTTTGTCTCCAGATACTCCGGTTTCCTCCCACAGTCCGAAAGACGTGCTGGTTAAGGTGGATTGGCCATGCTAAATTGCCCCTTAGTGTCCAAAAATGTGCGGGTTAAGTAGATTGGCCATGCTAAATTGCCCCTTAGGTGTCCAAAGATGTGCGGGTTAGGTGGATTGACCATGTAAATTGCCCCTTAGCATCCAAAGATGTGCAGGTTAAGTGGATTGGCCATGCTAAATTGCCCCTTGGTGTCAGGGGGACGAGCTAGGATAAATGTATGGAGTTATGGGGATAGGGCCGGGGTGGGATTGTGGTCGGTGCAGACTCGATGGGCCGAATGGCCTCCTTCTGCACTATAGAATTCTATGATCTATAACTTAATGCGAGGTAGGTCCATTCAAAAGTCTGACAGCAGCAGGGAAGAAGCTGTTCTTGAGTCGGTTGGTACGTGACCTCTTTTTCCTGACGGAAGAAGGTGGAAGAGAGAATGTCCGGGGTGCGTGGGGTCCTTGATTATGCTGGCTGCTTTTCCCCGAGGCAGCGGGAAGTGTAGACAGAGTCAATGGACGGGAGGCTGGTTTGCGTGATGGATTGGGCTACATTCACGACCTTTTGTTGCCCATTTATTGCCCATCCCTAGTTGCCCGTTGGAGGGCAGTTGAGAGTCAACCACATTGGCTGTGGCTCTGGAGTCACATGTAGGCCAGACCGGGGTAAGGACGGCAGATTTCCTTCCCTAAAGGGAACCAGATGGGTTTTTCCGACAATGGGTCATCAGTCGATTCGTAATTCCAGATTTTTTCTTTATTGAATTCAAATTCCACCGTCTGCCGTGGCGGGATTCGAACCCGGGTCCCCCAGAACATGAGTTGAGTTTCTGGATTGATAATCCAGCGATAGTACCACTAGGCCATCGCATCCCCTGTGGTACACAGAGCTCTGAAGACTTTTGAGATCTCCAGGCAGATGTAACAGCGGCGCCTGACAGTCACAGCGGGGGTGGGAATTAAAATATATCGGAAAAGAATTGCTGAGATGTCGCATTGACAACAAGTCAGCCTTCCCAGGAGACAAACAAACTGAACTACTGGTCTTTTCTAACAGTTTTCTTTTTAATCCCTCCATTTCTGACACATATTACAAGCCCTTTGCTGTTTGTGTGGCAGTTTATTTACTGATGCTCTGCGTTACTGGTGGCTTGTACTGAGTGCGAGAGGGGACGGAAGATGGCTTCAGTCAAATGCAAAGAGGTTTGTACTGTGGCCTCTGTTTGTATCACGCCCTGTTGAGAAAAGTTACAGATGTCTATTGGCAAAAGGCGGGTGTGTTCTAGCCAGGGGACAGCACGGTGAAAAAAGGACAGAGAAAATTACAGCACAGGAACAGGCCCTTCGGCCCTCCAAGCCTGCACCGACCATGCTGCCCCGACTGAACTAAAACCCCCTAACCCTTCCGGGGACCGTATCCCTCTATTCCCATCCTATTCATGTATTTGTCAAGACGCCCCTTAAAAGTCACTACCGTATCCGCTTCCACTACCTCCCCCGGCAGCGAGTTCCAGGCACCCACCACCCTCTGTGTAAAAAATCTGCCTCGTACATCTCCTTTAAACCTTGCCCCACGCACCTTAACCCTATGCCCCCCTCCCATCCATTGACTCTATCTACACTTCCCGCTGCCTCGGGGAAAAGCAGCCAGCATAATCAAGGACCCCACGCACCCCGGACATTCTCTCTTCCACCTTCTTCCGTCGGGGAAAAAGATACAAAAGTCTGAGGTCACGTACCAACCGTCTCAAGAACAGCTTCTTCCCTGCTGCCGTCAGACTTTTGAATGGACCTACCTCGCATTAAGTTGTAGATCATAGATCATGGAATCCTACAGTGCAGAAGGAGGCCATTCGACCCATTGAGTCTGCACCGACCACAGTCCCACTCTTCCACCCTGGGAAAAAAGCTTCTGACTATCCACTCTGTCCATGCCCCTCATAATCTTGTAGACTTCTATCAGGTCGCCCCTCAATCCCCGTCGCCCCAGTGAGAACAAACCAAGTTTCGCCAACTCTTTTCATAGCTAATGCCCTCCGTACCAGACAACATCCTGGTAAATCTTTTCTGTACCCTCTCCAAAGCCTCCACATCCTTCTGCACTGTAGGGATTCTATGATAATCTTGTAGACTTCTATCAGGTCGCCCCTCAACCTCCGTCGCTCCAATGAGAACAAACCGAGTTTCTCCGACCTCTCCTCATAGCTAATGCCCTCCATACCAGGCAACATCCTGGTAAATCTTTTCTGCACCCGCTGATTTGATTTGATTTATTATTGTCACATGGATTGGCAGTGTAGGAGTGGGGTGACGTCAGTGGCAATTCCCATTGACACTGAGGAGCCCAAACACAATGGGAGTTAGGCTTGAATATCATCGAAGAATCATACAATCCCTACAGCACAGAAGGAGGCCTTTCAGCCCATCGAGTCTGTACCGACCACAATCCCACCCAGGCCCTATTCCCATAACCAACATTTACCCTGCCAATCCCCCTGACACCAAGGGGCAATTTAGCATGGCCAATCCACCTAACCTACACATCTTTGGACACTAAGGGGCAATTTAGCATGGCCAATCCACCTAACCTGCACATCTTTGGACGCTGAGGGGCAATTTAGCATGGCCAATCCACCTAACCTACACATCTTTGGACACTAAGGGACAATTTAGCATGGCCAATCCACCTAACCGACACATCTTTGGATACTAAGGGGCAATTTAGCATGGCCAATCCACCTAACCCGCATATCTTTGGACACTAAGGTGCAATTTAGCATGGCCAATCCACCTAACCTGCACATCTTTGGATACTAAGGGGCAATTTAGCATGGCCAATCCACCTAACCCGCATATCTTTGGACACTAAGGTGCAATTTAGCATGGCCAATACACCTAACCCATACATCTTTAGACACTAAGGGGCAATTTAGCATGGCCAATCCACCTAACCTGCACATCTTCGGACACTAAGGGACAATTTAGCATGGCCAATCCACCTAACCCGCACATCTTTGGACACTAAGGTGCAATTTAGCACGGCCAATCCACCTAACCCATACATCTTTGGACACTAAGGGCCAATTTAGCACGGCCAATCCACCTAACCCACACATATTTGGACTGTGTGAGGAAACCGGAGCACCCGGAGGAAACCCACGCAGACACGGGGGGAGAATGTGCAGACTCCACACAGACATTGACCCAAGCCGAGAATTGAACCCAGGTCCCTGGCGCTGTGAGGCAGCAGTGCTAACCCACTGTGCCACCGTGCCATCATAAACTAAGTGGGTGTCGAGGGAACTCAAGATTAGCTTTATTAGCCATTGGAGATTCTCCAGATGAACGGTTACGAGAAATGGGGCCAAGTTCTTGGGTTTGTGACATTTTATTTTATTCATTCCTGGGACATGGGCGTCACTGGCTGGCCAGCATTTATTGCCCATCCCTAGTTGCCCTTGGAGGGCAGTTGAGAGTCAACCACATTGCTGTGGCTCTGGAGTCACATGTAGGCCAGACCGGGTAAGGACGGCAGATTTCCTTCCCTAAAGGGAACCAGATGGGTTTTTCCGACAATGGGTCATCAGTAGATTCTTAATCCCAGATATTTTTTATTGAATTCAAATTCCACCGTCTGCCGTGGCGGGGATTCGAACCTGGGGTCCCCCAGAACATTAGCTGAGTTTCTGGATTCGTAATCTTGCGATAATAGCACGATAATACCATCGCCTCCCCCAATTAGTCTTGAGGAGAAAAATATGTGTTTGAAATCAAATTAGGAAGACATAATTTTATTTTTTGTTTGTTTGTCCATCGGGGATATCCCAGCTAACCACGGAATAAATTATGACGATGCCCATTGATATTCTGACCATTGTTTATCAAACTTACATCAGTAATTCCTCCGAGTGTATAATTAATCGTGCCCCCAGGCTGCAATTCCATCACCATCTCAGTTGGGTGATTAGCGAGCTGCTATTGCACGCCGATCCATGTCTATGTTCAGATTATTGAAGTATTTGATGCATAGAATCCCTACAGTGCAGAAGGAGGCCATTCAGCCCATCGAGTCTGCACCGACCACAAGCCCACCCAGGCCCTATCCCCGTAACCCCATGCATTTACCCAGCTTGTCCCCCTGATACTAAGGGGCAATTTAGCATGGCCAATTCACCTAAAACAGTAAGGAGTTTAACAACACCAGGTTAAAGTCCAACAGGTTTACTTGGTAGCAAAAGCCACACAAGCTTTCGGAGCTCCAAGCCCCTTCTTCAGGTGAGTGGGAATTCTGTTCACAAACAGGGCATATAAAGACACAGACTCAATTTACATGAATAATGGTTGGAACCCACACATCTTTGGACACTCAGGGGCAATTTAGCACGGCCAATCCACCTAACCCGCACATCTTTGGAGTGTGGGAGGAAACCGGAGCACCCGGAGGAAACCCACGCAGACACGGGAAGAACGTGCAGACTCCGCACAGACAGTCACCCAAGCCGGGAATCGAACCCAGGGCCCTTACACGGTGAAGCAGCAATGCTAACCACTGTGCCGGCCTCGCCTGTTCGAGTACAGAGTTTAGAACATAGAACAGTACAGCACAGAACAGGTCCTTCGGCCCACGATGTTGTGCCGAGCTTTATCTGAGACCAAGATCAAGCTATCCCACTCCCTATCATCCTGGTGTGCTCCATGTGCCTATCCAATAACCGCTTAAATGTTCCTAAAGTGTCTGACTCCACTATCACTGCAGGCAGTCCATTCCACACCCCAACCACTCTCTGCGTTTGTGCTAATTTTTTTGTTACCTGATAATCTTGTGGACCGGTGTCTGATTGCGTACGACTCTGTGCTCGCCTGAAGTTCAGTGGCCACGGTTCAGACCATTTGTGATTCGCTTTGCTTGCACGAGAGCAGCCGGCAGCCTGTAAACAGAATTATCGACTGTTCCACTGAGATCTATTTGAATGGAGTATGCTATTGATGCAAGCTGACATGCCTCCGAGACACACTGAGTGACAAATGAGGACATTGACACGTTACGCACCAGTTACCCCCGCCGTATGGCTGGGGAGAGCTCTGTTACAGAAGTGTACCGCACTCCACTGAGCCAACTGCTGGCCTCCAGTCCATCATCGGACCTCACATCCTTCTACGCCTACTATGCTGCTCTGCTCCAGTGCCGTCCGCTCTGCAGCACATGGGTGGCACAGTGGGTTAGCACTGCTGCCTCACAGCGCCAGGGACCCGGGTTCGATTCCCGGCTTGGGTCACTGTCTGTGCGGAGTCTGCACGTTCTCCCCATGTCTGCGTGGGTTTCCTCCGGATGCTCTGGTTTCCTCCCACACTCCAAAGATGAGCGGGTCAGGTGGATTAGCCATGCGAAATTGCCCCTTAATGTCCAAAGATGTGAGGGTTAGATGGATAGGCCATGCTAAATTGTCCTGTAGTGTCTAAAGATGTGCAGGTTAGGTGGATTGGCCATGCTAAATTGCCCCAAAGTGTCCAAAGATGTGCAGGTTAGGTGGATTGGCCATGCTAAATTGCCCCTTAGTCCGCAAAGATGGGTAGGTTAGGTGGATTAGCAATGCTAAATTGCCCCTTAGTGTCCAAAGATGTGAGGGTTAGATGGATTGGCCATGCTAAATTGCCCCTGAGTGTCTAAAGATGTGCAGGTTAGGTGGATTGGCCATGCTAAATTGCCCCAAAGTGTCCAAAGATGTGCGGGTTAGGTGGATTGGCCATGCTAAATTGCCCCTTAGTGTGCAAAGATGTGCAGGTTAGGTGGATTGGCCATGCTAAACTGTCCCTTAGTGTCCACAGATGTGCAGGTTAGGTGGATTGGCCATGCCAGGTTGCCCCTTAGTGTCTAAAGATATGCAGGTTAGGTGGATTGGCCATGCTAAATTGCCCCTTAGTCCACAAAGATGGGTAGGTTAGGTGGATTAGCCATGTTAAATTGCTCCTTAGTGTCCAAAGATGTGCGGGTTAAGTCGATTGGCCATGCCAAATTGTCCCCTTAGTGTCTAAAGATGTGCAGGTTAGGTGGATTGGCCATGCTAAATTGCCCCAAAGTGTCCAAAGATGTGCGGGTTAGGTGGATTGGCCATGCTAAATTGCCCCTTAGTGTGCAAAGATGTGCAGGTTAGGTGGATTGGCCATGCTAAACTGTCCCTTAGTGTCCACAGATGTGCAGGTTAGGTGGATTGGCCATGCCAGGTTGCCCCTTAGTGTCTAAAGATATGCAGGTTAGGTGGATTGGCCATGCTAAATTGCCCCTTAGTCCACAAAGATGGGTAGGTTAGGTGGATTAGCCATGTTAAATTGCTCCTTAGTGTCCAAAGATGTGCGGGTTAAGTCGATTGGCCATGCCAAATTGTCCCCTTAGTGTCTAAAGATGTGCAGGTTAGGTGGATTGGCCATGCTAAATTGCCCCAAAGTGTCCAAAGATGTGCGGGTTAGGTGGATTGGCCATGCTAAATTGCCCCTTAGTGTGCAAAGATGTGCAGGTTAGGTGGATTGACCATGCTAAACTGTCCCTTAGTGTCCACAGATGTGCAGGTTTGTGGATTGGCCATGCTAAATTGCCCCTTAGTCCGCAAAGATGTGCAGGTTAGGTGGATTGGCCATGCTAAATTGCCCCTTAGTGTTCAAAGATGTCAGGGTTAAGTTGATTGGCCATGCTAAATTGCCCCTTAGTGTCAGGAGGTTAGTGTGGTAAATTATGGGGATGGGGCCTGGGTGGGATTGTGGTCGGTGCAGACTCGATGGGCCGAATGGCCTCCTGTTGCACTGCAGACATTCTGTGATTCTATGATTTCGGAAAGCGGATAAACCCAGGCGCAGTTGGATAATGGCCATCCCTGAGTGGTTGCAGATGGACTACAGTGGAAGTAATGGCGCAAAAACACTCGAATGTGGCGCACCATGACAGCAGAGCTCCTGGTCGGAGTAGCGACACACCGCAGCAACATTTGAGATTGTGTCTGAAGCGCCAGGATTGCACTGTAACTGTTAGGCCGCACTTGGAATATAGTGTTCAATTCTGGTCGCCGCGCTGCCAGAAGGTTAGTGGAGGCTTTGGAGAGGGTACAGAAAAGATTTACCAGGATGTTGCCTGGTATGGAGGGCATTAGCTATGAGGAGAGGTTGGAGAAACTTGGTTTGTTCTCACTGGAGCGACAGAGGTTGAGGGGCGACCTGATAGAAGTCTACAAGACTCTGAGGGGCATGGACAGAGTGGAGAGTCAGAAACTTTTTCCCCAGGGTGGAAGAGTCAATTACTCGGGGGCACAGGTTTAAGGTGCGAGGGGCAAGGTTTAAAGGAGATGTACGAGGCAGATCTTTTATACAGAGGGTGGTGGGTGCCTGGAACTCGTTGCCGGGGGAGGGAGTGGAAGCGGATATGACAGTGAGTTTTAAGGGGGGCCGGACAAATATATGAATAGGGTGGGAATAGAGGGATATGGTCCCCGGAAGGGTAGGGGGTTTTAGTTCAGACGGCAGCATGGTCGGTGCAGGCTTGGAGGGCCGAAGGGCCTGTTCCTGTGCTGTAATTTTCTTTGTTCTTTGTAACGCAGTAATAGGGGGTTTGTGTTTTCCGCTTTGAAATTTAAGCCACGCGATGGCCTCGTGATATTATCGCTGGACTATTAAACTAGAAACCCAGCTAATGTTCTGGGGGACCCGGGTTCGAATCCCGCCCACGGCAGATGGTGGAATTTGAATTTAATACAAAAAAATCTGGAATTAAGAATCTACTGATGAACCATTGTCGGAAAAACCCATCTGGTTCACTCATGTCCTTTAGGGAAGAAAATCCGCCATCCTTACCCGGTCTAGCCTACATGTGACTCCAGAGCCACAGCAATGTGGTTGATTCTCAGAGAATCCCTCCAGTGCAGGTGAAGACCATTCGGCCAACTGTGGTCTGCACCAACTCTTACCCATTCCTACCCCGTATCCCCATGGATGTATCCCACTGATCCCCCTAACCGACACATCTTGAGATACTAAGGGGCAATTTACCACAGCCAATCCACTTAACCTGCACATCTTTGGACACTAAGGGGAAATTTAGCATGGCCAATCCACCTAACCTGCACATCTTTGGACACTAAGGGGCAATTTAGCATGGCCAATCCACATAACCTGCATATCTTTGGACACTAAGGGGCAATTTAGCATGGCCATTCCACATAATACGCACATCTTTGGACACTAAGGGGCAATTTAGCATGGCCAATCCACCTAATCCACACATCTTTGGACACTAAGGGGCAATTTAGCACGGCCAATCCACCCAACCCGCGCATCTTTGGATACTAAGGGGCAATTTAGCATGGCCAGTTCACCTAACCTGCAGATCTTTAGACACTAAGGGGCAATTTAGCATGGCCAATCCACCTAACCTGCACATCTTTGGATACTAAGGGGCAATTTAGCATGGCCAATTCACCTAACCTGCAGATCTTTAGACATTAAGGGGCAATTTAGCATGGCCAATCCACCTAACCTGCACATCTTTGGACACTAAGGGGCAATTTAGCATGGCCAATCCACCTAACCTGCACATCTTTGGACACTAAGGGGCAATTTAGCATGGCCAATCCACCTAACCTGCACATCTTTGGACACTAAGGGGCAATTTCGCATGGCCAATCCACTTAATCTGCGCATCTTTGGACACTAAGAGGCAATTTAGCTTGGGAAAGTTTAAGTTTATTCATGTCACAATTAGGCTTACATTAACACTGCAATGAAGTTATTGTGAAAATCCCCTAGTTGCCACAGTCCGGCATCTGTTCAGGTACACTGAGGGAGAATTTAGCATGGCCCATTCACCAAACCAGCACATCATAATTAAGGACCCCACGCACCCCGGACATTCTGTCTTCCACCTTCTTCCGTCAGGAAAAAGATACAAAAGTCTGAGGTCACGTACCGACCGACTCAAGAACAGCTTCTTCCCTGCTGCCGTCAGACTTTTGAATGGACCTACCTCGCATTAAGTTGATCTTTCTCTACACCCTAGCTATGACTGTAACACTACATTCTACACCCTCTCCTTTCCTTCTCTATGAACGGTATGCTTTGTCTGTATAGCGCGCAAGAAACAATACTTTTCACTGTCTGTTAACACATGTGACAATAATAAATCAAATCCTTTGGACTGTGGGAGGAAACCGGAGCACCCGGAGGAAACCCACGCAGACACGGGGAGAACGCGCAGACTCCGCACAGACAGTGACCCAAGCCGGGAATCGAACCCGGGTCCCTGGCGCTGTGAGGCAGCAGAGCTAACCCCACTGTGCCCCTCCACCTAACCTCCACATCGTTCGGACTGTGGGAGGGAACCGGACGAAACCCACGCAGACACGGGGAGAACGCGCAGACTCCGCGCAGACAGTGACCCAAGCCGGGAATCGAACCCGGGTCCCTGGCGCTGTGAGGCAGCAGAGCTAACCCCACTGTGCCACTCCACCTAACCTGCACATTTTTCGAACTGTGGGAGGGAACCGGAGGAAACCCACGCAGACACGGGGAGAACACGCAGACTCCGCGCAGACAGTGACCCGAGCCGGGAATCGAACCCGGGTCCCTGGCGCTGTGAGGCAGCAGTGCTAACCCCACTGTGCCACCGTGCCACCCTGGACCTACTGTATTCCTTTCATACCCACCAGTATTGGCGTTAAATGCAACGTTTGATATTTCTGTCTCAGTAACACTTTGCTTGCCCACTTTAACAGAGATATATCCTTACCATTCCGAGGAGCTGCCTGCTGTTGTTTGGAACTATTTTTCTTAAGACTCAGCATTCCATGTTTTGAGATACTTTCCCATGACTTTTTTTTGAGAAAGATTATTCTGGCACAACCCATTGTGCCATTTCCACAACGCTGCCCACTCACCGTAACTGCTGTTACTGCCACGGAGAGGCTGTTACCTGCTCCAAAGTAAAATTCTGAATAATTATGATGTTAAGGAAATATTATGTCGGATCAGATGGAGTTTGCTGAGGCTGTCAGTTTGATTAATTGTGTGTAATATAATTTGCCGTTTGGCTTCATTGTCATTTACAATTACGTGTGCTTTTTTAAAAATATAATTTAGGTTCTATATCACTGACTTACGTCCATGTTTTAACTCACCACACAAAGCTGTGTCGTCGTTTAACTGTTTACAAGGCTCAGGAAGCCTCAAAAGTGGAACAGCCGTTTCTTTGGTTTGATTTGATTTATTATTGTCACATGTATTGGGATACAGTGAAAAGTATTGTTTCTTGCACGCTCTACAGACAAAGCATACCGTTCATAGAGAAAGAAAGGAGAGGGTGCAGGATGTAGTGTTACAGTCATAGCTAGGGTGTAGAGAAAGATCAACTTAATGCGAGGTAGGTTTTGATTTGATCTGATTTGATTCATTATTGTCACATGTATGAGCATACAGTGAAAAGTATTGTTTCTTGCGCGCTATACAGACAAAGCATACCGTTCATAGAGAAGGAAAGGAGAGAGTTCAGAATGTAGTGTTACAGTCATAGCTAGAGATTTGATTTGATTTATTATTGTCACATGTATTAACGTACAGACAAAAGTATTGTTTCTTACGCGCTATACAGACAAAGCATACCGTTCATAGAAGAAGAAACATAGAAAAACTACAGCACAAACAGGCCCGTCGGCCCACAAGTTGTGCCGAACACATCCCTACCTTCTAGACCTACCTATAACCCTCCATCCTATTAAGCTCCATTTACTCATCCAGGAGTCTCTTAAAAGACCCTATTGAGTTCGCCTCCACCACCACTGACGGCAGCCGATTCCACTCGCCCACCATCCTCTGTGTGAAAAACTTACCCCTAACATCTCCCCTGTACCTACCGCCCAGCACCCTAAACCTGTGCCCTCTCGTAGCAGACATTTCCACCCTGGGAAAAAGCCTCTGAGAGTCCACCCGATCTATGCCTCTCAACATCTTATATACCTCTATGAGGTCTCCTCTCATCCTCCGTCTCTCCAAGGAGAAAAGACCGAGCTCCCTCAGCCTATCCTCATAAGGCATGCCACTCAATCCAGGCAACATCCTTGTAAATCTCCTCTGCACCCTTTCAATCTTTTCCACATCCTTCCTATAGTGAGGCGACTAGAACTGAGCACAGTACTCCAAGTGGGGTCTGACAAGGGTCAGACGTGTTACAGTCATAGCTAGGGTGCAGAGAAAGATCAACTTAGTGCGAGGTAGGTTTTGATTTGATTTGATTTATTATTGTCACATGTGTTAGCATACAGTGAAAAGTATTGTTTCTTGCGCACTGTGACTGTAACACTACATTCTGCACTCTCTCCTTTCCTTCTCTATGAACGGTATGCTTTGTCTGTATAGTGCGCAAGGAACAATACTTTTCACTGTATCCCAATACATGTGACAATAATAAATCAAATCAAATCAAAGCCTACCTCGCGTTAAGTTGATCTTTCTCTACACCCTCGCTATGACTGTAACACTACATTCTGCACCCTCTCCTTTCCTTCTCTATGAATGGTATGCTTTGTCTGTATAGCGCGCAAGATACAATACTTTTCACTGTATACCAATACATGTGACAATAATAAATCAAATCAAATCAAATCAAATCAAAGCATACCATTCATAGAGAAGGAAAGGAGAGAGTGCAGAATGTAGTGTTACAGTCATAGCTAGGGTGTAGAGAAAGATCAACTTAATGCGAGGTAGGTCCATTCAAAAGTCTGACAGCAGCAGGGAAGAAGCTGTTCTTGGGTCGGTTGGTGTACCTTTTTCCCGAGGGAAGAAGGTGGAAGAGAGAATGTCCGGGGTGCGTGGGGGTCCTTAATTATCCTGACTGCTTTTCCCCGAGGCAGCGGGAAGTGTAGACAGAGTCAATGGATGGGAGGCTGGTTTGCGTGACGGGATTGGGCTACATTCACGACCTTTTGTAGTTCCTTGCGGTCTTGGGCAGAGCAGGAGCCCCAGACCAAGCTGTGATACAACCAGAAAGAATGCTTTCTATGGGGCACCTGTAAATGTTGGTGAGGGTCGTAGCTGACACGCCAAATTTCCTTAGTCTTCTGAGAAAGTAGAGGCGTTGGTGGGATTTCTTAACTATAGTGTCGGCATGGGGGGGACCAGGACAGGTTGTTGGTGATCTGGACACCTAAAAACTTGAAGCTCACGTCCCTTTCTACTTCGTCCCCGTTGATGTAGACAGGGGCATGTTCTCCTTTACGCTTCTTCTTTACGTTTCTTCTTGTGGTTGGGTCCAGAGGGGGCTGTTCGGGGGGCACTATATTAAAATTAGGAGATGTTAGGATGAGAAATTCGGCCCGATTTTACCGGCTGTTCACTCCACTCTCCTGCTGCAGCGAGGTCGGAGAATTAGACGTTCAGCCAAGTCCTGCCACACCACAAGTCTGAATAGAGTTGGATTCCTTGCTGTCTGAGTCACACTCCCCCTCTGTTTTAGTTTTTGAATGACTCACCACCAGAGCTTGAACGTTGTCGTAAAGAGAGATAGACCATGCTGTCAAAGTGTTTCATCATTCACTCATCAGGACAAAGGCAAGAATGCCCAATTTTATCAGACGAACAAGGAGCCTATACTTCCCTGTTGCTTTCTCCATGGCAACACCAATCAGAGTCAGCTTGCTAACCAATCAGAGTTGGCTTGCCAACCAATCAGAGTCGGCTTCCCAGCCAATCAGCACCTCTTTCTCCTGTAGAATAAACTGGTGTGTAGAATCATAGAAGAGGGTGGCATGGGGTGGCACAGTGGGTTAGCACGGCTGCCCCGCAGCTGCCAGGGACCCGGGTTTGATTCCCGGCTTGGGTCACCGTCTGTGTGGAGTTTGCACGTTCTCCCCCCCGTGTCTGCGTGGGTTTCCTCCGGGTGCTCCGGTTTCCTCCCACAGTCCAAAGATGTGCAGGTTAGATGGATTGGACATGCTAAATTGCCCCTTAGTTTGCAAATATGTGCAGGTTAGGTGGATTAGCCATGCTAAATTGCCCCTTAGTTTGCAAATATGTGCAGGTTAGGTGGATTGGCCATGCTAAATTGCCCCTTAGTTTGCAAATATGTGCAGGTTAGGTGGATTGGCCGTGCTAAATTGTCCCTTAGTATCCAAAGATGTGGGTGTTAGGTAGATTGGCCATGCTAAATTGCCCCTTAGTTTGCAAAGATGTGCAGGTTAGGTGGATTGGCCATGCTAAATTGCCCCTTAGTTTGCAAAGATGTGCAGGTTAGGTGGATTGGCCATGCTAAATTGCCCCTTAGTTTGCAAAGATGTGTAGGTTAGGTGGATTGGCCATGCTAAATTGCCCCTTAGTTTGCAAAGATGTGCAGGTTAGGTGGATTGGCCATGCTAAATTGCCCCTTAGTTTGCAAAGATGTGCAGGTTAGGTGGATTGGCCATGTTAAATTGCCCCTTAGTTTGCAAAGATGTGCAGGTCAGGTGGATTGGCCATGCTAAATTGCCCCTTAGTTTGCAAAGATGTGTAGGTTAGGTGGATTGGCCATGCTAAATTGCCCCTTAGTTTGCAAAGATGTGCGGGTTAGGTGGATTGGCCATGTTAAATTGCTCCTTGGTGTCCAAAGATGTGCTGGTTAGGTGCATTGGCCACGCTAATTTGCCTCTTAGTGTCCAAAGATGTACAGGTTAGGGGGATTGGCCATGCTAAATTGTCCTTTAGTGTCTCAAGATGTGCAAGTTAGGTGGATTGGTCATGCTAAACTGCCCCTGAGTGTCCAAAGATGGTAATCATGATGTGGAGATGCCGGCGTTGGACTGGGGTGGACACAGTAAGAAGTCTCACAACACCAGGTTAAAGTCCAACAGGTTTATTTGGTAGCAAATCGCCACACTTTAACCTGGTGTTGTGAGACTTCTTACTGTGTCCAAAGATGTGCAGGTTAGGTGGATTGGCCATGCTAAATTGTCCCTTAGTGTCCAAAGATGTGTGGGTGAGGTGCTAAATTCTCACTCAGTGTAACCGGGACAGGTGCCGGAGTGTGGCGATGAGGGGAATTTCACCGTACCTTCATTGCAGTGTTAATGTAAGCCGACTTGTGACTGATAAATAAAAACCTTTTACTTTCGAATCACACAGTATCTCAGCTAACAGACTGCGGATTAGAATTCCAACACCCTGATCAGACATGGCTGAATCACCGAGAGGAGCCACTGCGAAACCTGCTGATTCCACTAAAGTTCCCCAGGTCTAGGATTGCACAAAAATGGGAATATATTTTAATTCAGGATTAATGGCAGGAATAACATTTCTGGCTGAAATATTCATTTCATCAGCAGAATACAAAGGCCCTACATTAATTTCAGACGGAAGAATGGAAAAGATTACCTTCAAGATGAATGACTTCCCGTAGCAATAACCTGAACACAAAGTGGAACTTAACATTCTCAGGCCCATTCACTGCTGTTCTACTTCTGGAACGGATTTAGACCTATAAAAAAAGGGAGGAAGATAAGAGCGTCATGGTGGCACAGTGGGTTAGCGCTGCTGCCTCACAGCGCCAGGGACCTGGGTTCGATTCCCGGCTTGGGTCACTGTCTGTGTGGAGTCTGCACGTTCTCCCCCCGTGTCTGTGTGGGTTTCCTCCGGGTGCTCCGGTTTCCTCCCACAGTCCGAAAGATGTGCAGGTTAGGATGCATTGGCCATGCTAAATTCTCCCTCAGTGTACGCGAACAGGCGCAGGAGTGTGTGGCAACTAGGGGGATTTTCACACTAACTTCATTGCAGTGTTAATGTAAACCTACTTGTGACTAATTCATAAACTTTACTTGAAGAGTGCAGCACTGGAGTTGCAGCTCAGCAATCAACCAGTCATCGATAGCACGGTGGCGCAGTGGGTTAGCACTGTTGCCTCACAGCGCCAGGGACCCGGGTTCGATTCCCGGCTTGGGTCACTGTCTGTGCGGAGTCTGCACGTTCTCCCCGTGTCTGCGTGGGTTTCCTCCGGGTGCTCTGGTTTCCTCTCACAGTCCGAAAGATGTGCTGGTTAGGGTGCATTGGCCGTGCTAAATTCTCCCTCAGTGTAATCCAAACAGGCTCCAGAGTGTGGCGACGAGGGGGATTTTCACAGTAACTTCATTGCAGTGTTAATGTAAGCCGACTTGTGACACTAATAAATAAACTTTACTTTTAAAAAACATGTGAATTTTGAAGGCAAGGCACACTGTGGGTCTGAGCTGCAAGTTTAAAATCAAACCTGTCCTCCTTCCTCAGGCTGTCCTGCTCTCCAGCTCAGAAACGCAGTTTGATTTGATTTGATTTATTATTGTCACATGTATTGGGATACAGTGAAAAGTATTGTTTCTTGCGCGCTATACAGACAAAGCATACCGTTCATAGAGAAGGGAAGGAGAGGGTGCAGAATGGAGTGTTTCAATCATAGCTAGGGTGTAGAGAAAGCCAGCTTAGTGTGAGATAGGGCCATTCAAAAGTCTGACAGCAGCAGGGAAGAAGCTGTTCTTGAGTCGATTGGTACGTGATCTGAGATTTTTGTATCTTTTTCCCGAAGGAAGAAGGTGGAAGAGAGAATGTCTGGGGGTGCGTGGGGGTCCTTAATTATGCTGGCTGTTTTTCCCCGAGGCAGCGGGAAGTGTAGACAGAGTCAATGGATGGGAGGCTGGTTTGCATGATAGAGTGGGCTTCAGAGAATCCCTGCAGTGCAGAAGGAGGCTATTCGGCCCATCGAGTCTGCACCGACCACTATCCCACCCAGGCCCCATTCCCGTAACCCCACATATATACCCTGCCAATCCCCCTGACACTAGGGTCAATTTAGCATGGCCAATCCACCTAACCCGCACATCTTTGGACACTAAGGGGCAATTTAGCATGGCCAATCAACCTAACCCGCACATCTTTGGACACTAAGGGACAATTTAGCATGGCCAATCCCCCGAACCCGCACATCTTTAAACACTAAGGGGCAATTTAACATGGCCAATGCACCTAACCTGCACATCTTTGGACACTAAGGGCAATTTAGCATGGCCAATCCCCCGAACCTGCACATCTTTAAACACTAAGGGGCTATTTAACATGGCCAATCCACCTAACCTACACATCTTTGGACACCCAGGGGCAATTTAGCACGTTCAATCCACCTAAGTTGCACATCTTTGGACACTATAAGGGGCAATTTAGCATGGCCAATCCACCTAATCCACGCATTTTTGGACTGTTGGAGGAAACCGGAGCACCCGGAGGAAACCCACGCAGACACGGGGGGAGAACGTGCAGACTCCACACAGACAGTGACCCAAGCCGGGAATTGAACCCGGGTCCCCGTCGCTGTGAAGCAGCTGTGCTAACACACTGTGCAACCGTGCCACTTCATTCATGACCCTTTGTAATTTTTTGCAGACTTGGGCAGAACATACCAAGTTGTGATACAACCAGAAGGAATGTTTTTGTGATAAGTCCTCGGACACAGAAGTTCCTTCACCAAAATCCCTTTATTTACAAGTCTGACAACAGCATCCAGAACGCTTTCAGTTAGCGGTCTACACTCGGAGTGCCAGAGGAACTGACACGCCTGGTTAAACACAGAACAAGAGGCTCCCTGATTGGATCATCAATTTGGCCCTTAATCAGGGAGTCCACATTCTAACAGCCACCCCCCCCCCCCCCCCCTCTCCCCCACTCAGTGGCCTGATTAAAGTTGTTACAGCTTTCTATGGTGCATCTGTAAAAGTTGGTGAGAGTTATCGCAGACATGCCAAATTTCCTTAGTTTTTTGAGATAGTAGAGGCGTTGGTGGGGCTTTCTTAACTATAGTGTCGGCATGGGGGGGACCAGGACAGGTTGTTGGTGATCTGGACACCTAAAAACTTGAAGCTCTCGAGCATTGGGACAAGTCTCGAAGGAAGGTCGTAGGCCGCGATGCATTTTGGTAGATTGAACCAGGGTAGGATTTACTCAGTTAATGGTAGGGCGTTGGGGAGAGTTACAGAACAAAGAGATCGAGTGGTACAGGTTCATAGCTCCTTGAAAGTGGAGTCACAGGTGGACAGAGTGGTGAAGAAGGCATTCGGCATGCTTGGTTTCATCGGTCAGAACATTGAATACAGGAGTTGGGCTGTCTTGTTAAAGTTGTACAAGACATTAGTAAGGCCACACTTGGAATACTGTGTACAGTTCTGGTCACCCTATTGTAGAAAGGATATTATTAAACTAGAAAGAGTGCAGAAAAGATTTACTCGGATGCTACTGGGACTTGATGGTTTGGGTTATAAGGAGAGGCTGGATAGACTGAGACTTTTTTCTCTGGAGCGTAGGAGGCTGAGGGGTGATCTTATAGAGGTCTATAAAATAATGAGGGGCTCAGATCAGCTAGATAGTCAATATCTTTTCCCAAAGGTAGGGGAGTCTAAAACTAGAGGGCATAGGTTTAAGGTGAGAGGGGAGAAATACAAAAGGATCCAGAGGGGCAATTTTTTCACACAGAGGGTGGTGAGTGTCTGGAACAAGCTGCCAGAGGTAGTAGTAGAGGCGGGTACAATGTTGTCTTTTAAAAAGCATTTAGACAGTTACATGGGTAAGATGGGTATAGAGGGATATGGGCCAAATGCAGGCAATTGGGATTAGTTTAGGGGTTTAAAAAAAATGGCGGCATGGACAAGTTGGGCCGAAGGGCCTGTTTCCATGCTGTAAACCTCTATGATTCTATGACTCTACAGAATCATAGAAACCCTACAGTACAGAAAGAGACCATTCGGCCCATCGAGTCTGCACCGACCACAATCCCACCCAAGCCCTACCCCCAAATCCCGACAGATTTACCCACTAATCCCTCTAACCTACGCATCTCACGCCACTGGGGGCAATTTTTTTTTAGCATGGCCAATCAACCTAACCCGCACATCTTTCGGGAGTGGCCTCAATGTAACTGCTGTCCTCTCTTGCGGCTCGGGGAGCCAGTTGGGATCGAGGGCCGTGATGTCCCGTGGCTGAAGGAAAGTGGCCAATTATGGCGTTTAAAAAGTTGCTCATTGCAGGTGTAAATATCTGCTCTGCCTCAGGATTCCTTCGGACAACATTGTACCCGCCTCTACTACTACCCCGTGTCTGCGTGGGTTTCCTCCGGGTGCTCCGGTTTCCTCCCACAGTCCGAAAGACGTGATGGATTAGCCGTGCTAAGTTGCCCCTCAATGTCCTGATATTTCCTCCGGGTGCTCTGGTTTCCTCCCACGGTCCAAAGACATACTGGTTCGGTGCATTGGCCATGCTAAGCGGATATGAAAGATTCCGATTAATATTTGGCTCTCTGCTGAATTTATTGGAATGTTCCTGTTTAATTGGTTCAACCTGACACCATGAGGTGAATTGGTTGTTGGAATTGTTAAGCCTGACCACGTGAGGGACCGACATGAACGCTCCTTTTAGCGAAAGCACTTTCGGAGAATCATACTGTGTTAATTACTGTATCGACAAATTGCAATTACCTCCTAGTGCTCTGAGACACAGTGGGGTTGGAATTATTAATTCTCAGGCACTTGTATTTATTTCGACTTTTTATCGTCGCAGTGGCCCAAAAACGTAGAATCCCTACGGTGCAGAAGGAGGCCATTCGGCCCATCGGGTCTGCACCGACCACAATCCCACCCATGCCCCCATCCCCGCAACCCCACATACTTATCCCACTGTTCGATTCCCGGCTCCGGGTCACTGTCTGTGCGGCGTCTGCACGTTCTCCCCCCCCCCCCGTGTCTGCGTGTGTTTCCTCTGCGTGCTCCGGTTTCCTCCCACACTCCAAAGATGTGCGGGTTAGGTGGATTGGCCGTGCTAAATTGTCCCTTAGTGTCCAAAGATGTGCAGGTTAGGTGGATTGGCCGTGCTAAATTGTCCCTTAGTGTCCAAAGATGTGCAGGTTAGGTGGATTGGCCGTGCTAAATTGTCCCTTAGTGACCAAAGATGTGCAGGTTAGGTGGATTGGCCATGCTAAATTGCCCCTTAGTGTCCAAAGATGTGCAGGTTAGGTGGATTGGCCGTGCTAAATTGTCCCTTAGTGTCCAAAGATGTGCAGGTTAGGTGGATTGGCCGTGCTAAATTGCCCCTTAGTGTCCAAAGATGTGCAGGTTAGATGGATTGGCTATGCTAAATTGTCCCTTGGTGTCCAAAGATGTGCAGGTTAGATGGATTGGCCATGCTAAATTGCCCCTTCGTGTCCAAAGATGTGTTGGTTAGGTGGATTGTCCATGCTAAATTACCCCTTAATGTCCAAAGATGTGCAGGTTAGGTGGATTGGCCGTGCTAAATTGCCCCTCAGTGTCCAAAGATGTGCAGGTTAGGTGGATTGGCTATGCTAAATTGTCCCTTGGTGTCCAAAGATGTGCAGGTTAGATGGATTGGCCATGCTAAATTGCCCCTTCGTGTCCAAAGATGTGTAGGTTAGGTGGATTGGCCATGCTAAATTGCCCCTTCGTGTCCAAAGATGTGTTGGTTAGGTGGATTGTCCATGCTAAATTACCCCTTAATGTCCAAAGATGTGCAGGTTAGGTGAATTGGCCGTGCTAAATTGCCCCTCAGTGTCCAAAGATGTGCAGGTTAGGTGGATTGTCCATGCTAAATTACCCCTTAATGTCCAAAGATGTGCAGGTTAGGTGGATTGGCCGTGCTAAATTGCCCCTTAGTGTCCAAAGATGTGCAGGTTAGGTGGATTGGCCATTCTAAATTGCCCCTCAGTGTCCAAAGATGTGCAGGTTAGGTGGATTGGCTATGCTAAATTGTCCCTTGGTGTCCAAAGATGTGCAGGTTCGATGGATTGGCCATGCTAAATTGCCCCTTCGTGTCCAAAGATGTGTTGGTTAGGTGGATTGTCCATGCTAAATTACCCCTTAATGTCCAAAGATGTGCAGGTTAGGTGGATTGGCCGTGCTAAATTGCCCCTCAGTGTCCAAAGGTGTGCAGGTTAGGTGGATTGTCCATGCTAAATTACCCCTTAATGTCCAAAGATGTGCAGGTTAGGTGGATTGGCCGTGCTAAATTGCCCCTTAGTGTCCAAAGATGTGTAGGTTGGATGCATTGGCCATTCTAAATTGCCCCTAGTGTCAGGGGGATTAGTGTCATAGCATCATAAAGTCATAGAGGTTTACAGCATGGAAACAGGCCCTTCGGCCCAACTTGTCCATGCCGCTCTCTTTTTTTAAAACCCCTAAGCTAATTCCAATTGCCTGCATTTGGCCCATATCCCTCTATACCCATCGTACCCATGTAACTATCTAAATACTTTTTAATAGATAAAATTGTACCCGCCTCTACTACTGCCCCTGGCAGCTTGTTCCAGACACTCACCGCCCTCTGTGTGAAAAAATTGCCCCTCTGCACACTTTTGTATCTCTCCCCTCTCACCTTAAACCTATGCCCTCTAGTTTTAGACTCCCCTACCTTTGGGTAAAGATGTGGGGTTACGGGGATAGGGCCTGGGTGGGATTGTGGTCGGTGCAGACCCGATGGGCCGAATGGCCTCCTTCTGCTCTGTAGGAATTCTATGATCTTTGGAGTGTCTGCGTGGGTTTCCTCCGGGTGCTCCGGGTTTCCTCCCACAGTCTCGAATGACGTGCGGGCGAGGGAGCATTGACCCGAACAGGCGCCGGAGTGTGGAGACTCGGGGAATTTCACAGTAACTTCATTGCAGTGTTAATTCTGACTAATAAATAAACTTTTTTGAGTGTGGGAGGAAACCGGAGCACCCGGAGGAAACCCACGCAGACACGGGGAGAACGTGCAAACTCCACACAGACAGTGACCCAAGGCCGGGAATCGAACCCGGGACCCTGGCGCTGTGAGGCAGCAGTGTTAACCACTGTGCCACTGTGCCTCTGCAACTGTTTAAGCTTTTCAAGTGAGGGAATAGAGGAAGCAGGACAGCCAATTTGCACCCAAATATCTCCCACACATAGCAATATGATCACAGTCAGATAACCCTCTTTTTACTGATATTGGTAAAGGATAAATACTGGCCAATACTTCAGTGAGGACTCCCGAATCAGTTTCAGAACAGTGACCATGGATTCCTTTATCTCGCTGGGGTGGCAGTGACGCAGTTGTGTCGTCACTGGATTAATAATCCAGTGACTCCGGGCAAGATCTGGGGACCTGGGTTCGAATCCCACCAAGGCAGATGGTGATAATTGAATTCAATAAAATAATTGGTAGTAGAAGTCTGCTGATAACCATTGTCAATTGTTGGAAAGACCCATCTGGTTCACTAATGCCCTTTAGGGAAGGAAATCTGCCATCCTTACGAGGCCTGGCCTACACAGCAATGTGGTTGACTCTCAACTGCCCTCGGGCAACTAGGGATGGGCAATAAATTCTGGCCCAGTCGGCGACGCCCATGCCCCGCGAATGAATACAGAAAAATCTGGTTCACTGATGTTCTTTAGGGAAGGAAATCTGTCGTCCTTACCCCGGTCTGGCCTACATGTGACTCCAGAGCCACAGCAATGTGGTTGACTCTCAACTGCCCTCCAAGGGCAACTAGGGATGGGCAATAAATGCTGGCCCAGCCAGCGACGCCCATGTCCCACAAATGAGTAAAAAATAAACTTGAGAAGTTAGGCAGGGCCTTCATTTACCACAGTGTTGGGCAACCTAGGTTAGTGAGTGGGCCAGATGCTCCATAGAAAGCATTCTTTCTGGTTGTGTCACAGCTTGGTATGGGCTCCTGCTCTGCCCAAGACCACAAGGAACTACAAAAGGTCGTGAATGTAGCCCAATCCATCACGCAAACCAGCCTCCCATCCATTGACTCTGTCTACACTTCCCGCTGCCTCGGGAAAAGCAGCCAGCATAATTAAGGACCCCACGCACCCCGGACATTCTCTCTTCCACCTTCTTCCGTCGGGAAAAAGATACAAAAGTCTGAGGTCACGTACCAACCGACTCAAGAACAGCTTCTTCCCTGCTGCTGTCAGACTTTTGAATGGACCTACCTCGCATTAAGTTGATCTTTCTCTGCACCCTAGCTGTGACTGTAACACTACATTCTGCACCCTCTCCTTTCCTTCTCTATGAACGGTATGCTTTGTCTGTGTAGCGCGCAAGAAACAATACTTTTCACTGTATGTTAATAAACATAGAACATAGAACATAGAACAGTACAGCACAGAACAGGCCCTTCGGCCCACGATGTTGTGCCGAGCTTTATCTGAAACCAAGATCAAGCTATCCCACTCCCTATCATCCTGGTGTGCTCCATGTGCCTATCCAATAACCGCTTAAACGTTCCTAAAGTGTCTGACTCCACTATCACTGCAGGCAGTCCATTCCACACCCCAACCACTCTCTGCGTAAAGAACCTACCTCTGATATCCTTCCTGTATCTCCCACCACGAACCCTATAGTTATGCCCCCTTGTAATAGCTCCATCCACCCGAGGAAATAGTCTTTGAACGTTCACTCTACCTATCCCCTTCATCATTTTATAAACCTCTATTAAGTCTCCTTCTCTATGAACAGTATGCTTTGTCTGTATAGCGCGCAAGAAACAATACTTTTCACTGTATGTTAATACATGTGACAACAATAAATCAAATCAAATGCTACTTCGTATTAAGTTGATCTTTCTCTACACCCTAGCTGTGTCTGTAACACTACATTCTGCACCCTCTCCTTTCCTTCTCTATGAACGGTATGCTTTGTATCGAGTGCAAGAAATAATACTTATCACTGTATGCTAATACATGTGACAATAATAAATCAAATCAAATCAAATCCTACCTCACACTAAGTTGATCTTTCTCTACACCCTAGCTATGACTGTAACACTACATCCTGCACTCTCTCCTTTCCTTCTCTATGAACGGTATGCTTTGTCTGTACAGCGCGCAAGAAACAATACTTTTCACTGTGTGTTAATACATGTGACAACAATAAATCAAATCAAATCCTACTTCGTATTAAGTTTTTCTTTCTCTGCACCCTAGCTATGACTGTAACACTACATTCTGCACTCTCTCCTTTCCTTCTCTATGAACGGTATGCTTTGTCTGCACAGCGCGCAAGAAACAATACTTTTCACTGTGTGTTAATACATGTGACAATAATAAATCAAATCAAATATATTAAGTTGATCTTTCTCTACACCCTAGCTATGACTGTAACACTACATCCTGCACTCTCTCCTTTCCTTCTCTATGAACGGTATGCTTTGTCTGTATAGCGTGCAAGAAACAATACTTTTCACTGTATCCCAATACATGTGACAATAATAAATCAAATCAAATCAAAAATCTCAGTGGGCCGCAAAATTGTAATCGGCCTTGTTCACTAACTGTGACCCCGTGAACAAGATTAAGTACATTTAATACACGCTGAATATTTCGTAATGAGTTACAGAAAATGCTTAATCGCTTGGAAATGCTTAAGTGTTTAAATATTAATAGAACTGTCATCAACCTCAACTGATAAAAACTAAAGAAATATTGACACGTTGGACACAGCACGGCTCTCACAGTCAGTGTTGTGAGTAATCAGCATGCACCTCGCTTTACATGTGAATCACTGCAGTCATACCGGGAGGGAAAACGCTACGTGGACGGACCTCAGTCGAGTGTGGCAGATCTGTGGATGGACAGCGGTCAACAAAGAGTCTTGCACGGGCCGTACTCAGAACCCAGATGGGCCTCATGTGGCCTCCCCCACTGAGGCTGCAAATTTAACTTAAAGTTTATTTATTCGTGTCACGAGTAGGCTGACATTAACACCGCAATGAAGTTACTGTGAAAATCCCCCAGTCGCCCACACTCCGGCGCCTGTTCAGGTTACACTGAGGGAGAATTTATCACCCGAACCAGCACGTCTTTCAGACTGTGGGAGGAAACCGGAGCATTAGGGGTTATGGGGAGCAGGCGGGTAAGTGGAACTGATTCGCTTCAGATCAGCCGTGATCTTGTTGAATGGCGGGGCAGGCTCGAAGGGCCAGATGGCCTACTCCTGCTCCTATTTCTTATGTTCTTATGTTCACCCGGAGGAAACCCACGCAGACACGGGGAGAACGTGCAAACTCCGCACAGACAGTGACCCAAGCCGGGAATCGAACCCAGGTCCCTGGCGCTTTGAGGCAGCTTAATGTAAGCCTACTTGAGTCACGAATAAATAAACTTAAGACTACACTTTGCATTGCCTCGGCAAAGCAGCCAGCATAATCAAGGACCCCACGCACCCCGGACATTCTCTCGTCCACCTTCTTCCGTCGGGAAAAAGATACAAAAGTCTGAGGTCACGTACCGACCGACTCAAGAACAGCTTCTTCCCTGCTGCTGTCAGACTTTTGAATGGACCGACCTCGCATTAAGTTGATTTTTCTCTACACCCTAGCTGTGACTGTAACATTACATTCTGCACTCTCTCCTTTCCTTCTTTATGAGCTCTACTGCTGCCTCACAGCACCAGGGACCCGGGTTCAATTCCCGGCATGGGTCACTGTCTGTGTGGAGTCTGCACGTTCTCCCCGTGTCTGCGTGGGTTTCCTCCGGGTGCTCCGGTTTCCTCCCACAGTCCGAAAGACGTGCTGGTTAGGGTGCTAAATTCTCCCTCAGTGTAACCCGAACAGGCGCTGGAATGTGACGACTCGGGGGATTTTCACAGTAACTTCATTGCGGTGTTAATGTAAGTCTTACTTGTGACATCGATAATTAAATAAAAACAAGATAAACTTTGAACCTAAGCCTTTAAATAAGTAAACTTTAAACTTATATCATTCTGTGGCAAATGGGCAGCACGGTGGCACAGTGGTTAGCACTGCGACCTCACAGCGCCAGGGACCTGGGTTCGATTTCTGGCTTGGGTCACTGTCTGTGTGGAGTTTGCACGTTCTCCCCCGTGTCTGCGTGGGTTTCCTCCGGGTGGTCCAGTTTACTCCCACAGTCCAAAGATGTGCAGGTTAGGTGGATTGGCCATGCTAAATTGCCTCTTAGTGTCCAAAGATGTACGGGTTCAGTGGATTGGCCATGCTAAATTGCCCCTTAGTGTCCAAAGATGTGCAGGGTAGGTGGATTGGCCATGCTAAATTGCCCCTTAGTGTCCAAGGGTGTGTGGATTAAGTGGATTGGCCATGCTAAATTGCCCCTTAGTGTCCAAAGATGTGCGGGTTCGGTGGATTGGCCATGCTAAATTGCCTCTTAGTGTCCAAAGATGTGCAGGTTAGGTGGATTGGCCGTTCTAAATTGCCCCTTAGTGTCCAAGGGTGTGTGGATTAAGTGGATTGGCCATGCTAAATTGCCCCTTAGTGTCCAATGATGTGCGGGTTATGTGGATTGGCCATGCTAAATTGCCCCTTAGTGTCCAAAGATGTGCAGGTTAGGTGGATTGGCCATGCTAAGTTGCCCCTTAGTGTCCAAAGATGTGCAGGTTATGTGGATTGGCCATGCTAAATTGTCCCTTAGTGTCCAAAGATGTGCAGGTTAGGTGGATTGGCCATGCTAAGTTGCCCCTTAGTGTCCAAAGATGTGCAGGTTAGGTGGATTGGCCATGCTAAATTGCCCCTTAGTGTCCAAAGATGTGCAGGTTAGGTGGATTGGCCATGCTAAATTGCCCCTTAGTGTCCAAAGATGTGCAGGTTAGGTGGATTGGCCATGCTAAATTGCCCCTTAGTGTCTGGGGGTTTAGCGAGGGTAAATACTTGAGGATATGGGGGTAGGGGCTGGGTGGGATTGTTGTCAGTGCGGACCCGATGGGCTGAATGGCCTCCTTCGTCACTATCGGGATTCTCAATGGGCTCACAACGTGACTGAGGTGATGAGCAGCCTGACGTGAACGAGGACGTCAGGAGTCCACCTGCTGACGTGACTGAGCTTAATCTCCGGGACTTTGGAAAGCAATCTGCGCAGTCTTCCACCTCATCTTTGCCTGACACCATTCCCCGTTCCATTAACTCCGGCAGAATTCAATATCTTACTTTGCATTCGTCCCATGTGGGGGGGGGGGGGGCTCCCCTCGGAGACGTTCATCTCAATGACTGGGACACAAAGGGTTCAGATTAATTTCTGAAGCCTTGGCAGAAGAGCGGATTCACTTTTGTGTCAGAAAGTCAATCAGGCTGCCTGATTTGTGGAGTACCCTGGTAGCAGTGTGCGAGTCCTGCATTCCTCCCCTAATCCGTGGATGAGAAATTAGACCCCAGGCTAGTCAGGAATGATTCGGAAACACAGGTTTTTGTTTCATTCATTCGTGGGACCTGGACGTCACTGGCCGGGCCAGCATTTATTGCCCATCCCCATTGTTCGAGGGCAAAGAACAAAGAAAATTACAGCACAGGAACAGGCCCTTCGGCCCTCCAAGCCTGCACCGACCATGCTGCCCCGACTGAACTAAAACCCCCTACCCTTCCGGGGACCGCATCCCTCTATTCCCATCCTATTCATGTATTTGTCCAGACGCCCCTTAGAAGTCGCTATCGTATCTGCTTCCACCACCTCCCCCGGCAGCGAGTTCCAGGCACCCATCACCAAAAAAACTTGCCTCGTACATCTCCTTTAAACCTTGCACCTCGCACCTGAAACCTGTGCCCCCTAGTAATTGACTCTTCCACCCTGGGGAAAAAGCTTCTGACTATCCACTCTGTCCATGCCCCTCATAATCTTGTAGACTTCTAGCAGGTCACCCCCTCAATCTCCGTCGTTCCAGTGAGAACAAACCAAGTTTCTCCAACCTCTCCTCATAGCTAATGCCCCCCATACCAGGCAACATCCTGGTAAATCTTTTCTGTACCCTCTCCAAAGCCTCCACATCCTTCTGCATTCAACCGCATTGCTGTGGCTCTGGAGTCACATGTAGGCCAGGCCGGGTAAGGACGCCAGATTTCCTTCCCTAAAGGACATTAGTGAACCAAATGGGATTTAACAGAGAAACGTAGAAGATAGGAGCAGGAGGAGGCCATTCGGCCCTTCGAGCCTGCTCCCCCATTCATCACCATCATGGCTGATCATCCAACTCAATAGCCTAATCCTGCTTTCTCCCCATAACCTTTGACCCCGTTCGCCCCAAGTGCTATATCCAGCCGCCTCTTGAATACATTCAATGTTTTGGCAATGTCAACCGCATTGCTGTGGCTCTGGAGACAATACACATCTTTTTAGCCTGTCTTGATGCTCTCTCCACTCACATTGTTTTGTTTCTTAAAGACTTGATTAGTTGTGAGTATTCGCATTCCAACCATTATTCATGTAAATTGAGTTTGTGTCTTTATATGCTCTGTTTGTGAACAGAATTCCCACTCACCTGAAGAAGGGGCTTGCAGCTCCGAAAGCTTGTGTGGCTTTTGCTACCAAATAAACCTGTTGGACTTTAACCTGGTGTTGTTAAACTTCTTACTAAATCGTGACTTTCAGATCATCACACATCGTTCTGTTAACTCTGTCGACAGACATGGGGGAGAACGTGCAAACTCCACACAGACAGGGAGAATTTAGCACCTAACCAGCACGTCTTTCGGACTGTGGGAGGAAACCGGAGCACCCGGAGGAAACCCACGCAGACCATGGGGAGAACGTGCAGACTCCACACAGACAGTGACCCAAGCCGGGAATCGAACTCGGGTCCCTGGCACTGCTGCCTCACAGATTCTCGGCTTGGGTCACTGTCTGTGTGGAGTCTGCGCGTTCTCCCTCGTGTCTGTGTGGGTTTCCTCCGGGTGCTCCGGTTTCCTCCCACACTCCGAAAGATTTGATTTGATTTATTATTGTCACATGTATTAACATACAGTGAAAAGTATTGTTTCTTGTGCGCTATACAGACGAAGCATACCATTCATAGAGAAGGAAAGGAGTGAGTGCAGAATGTAGTGTTACAGTCATAGCTAGGGTGCAGAGAAAGATCAATTTAATATTTGATTTGATTTATTATTGTCACATGTATTGGGATACAGTGAAAAGTATTGTTTCTTGCGCGCTATACAGACAAAACATACCGTTCATAGAGAAGGAAAGGAGAGGGTGCAGAATGTAGTGTTACAGTCACAGCTAGGGTGTAGAGAAAGATCAACTTAATGCGAGGTCGGTCCATTCAAAAGTCTGACAGCAGCAGGGAAGAAGCTGTTCTTGAGTCAGTTGGTACGTGACCTCAGACTTTTGTATCTTTTTCCCGAAAGAAGAAGGTGGAAGAGAGAATGTCCGGGGTGCGTGGAGTCCTTAATTATGCTGGCTGCTTTTCCCCGAGGCAGCGGGAAGTGTAGACAGAGTCAATGGATGGGAGGCTGGGTTTGCGTGATGGATTGGGCTACATTCACGACCTTTTGTAGTTCCTTGCGGTCTTGGGCAGAGCAGGAGCCCCATACCAAGCTGTGATACAACCAGAAAGAATGCTTTCTATGGTGCATCTGTAAAAGTTGGTGAGAGTCGGAGCTGACATGCCAAATTTCCTGAGTCTTCTGAGAAAGTAGAGGCGTTGGTGGGGCTTTCTTAACTATAGTGTCGGCGTGGGGGGGGACCAGGACAGGTTGTTGATGATCTGGACAACTAGAACCTTGAAGCTCTCGACCCTTTCTCCTTTGTATCTGCGACTCCGGATTTGCTGTGAGGCAGGGGAAGGAGAGTTAACTCAGATCACTCATTGTGGTGGCAACTAAAGGCTTGAGAGTATTTAAAGCAGTTCATTAACTTGCTTTAATTGACTCTAGCTGATACGGAGATAGCAGATGTTCACATTTTCTTGTCTCCTGCGCCATCAATGACATTGTTTTCACAGCATGAAGATCCCGTACGCGTGGCAATTAATATTTTCATCTTTAATAAGCCAAACCAGATCTATAAATTTGCTATCATCTTCGACAGGTGAAAAAAACTTCAATTATCATAGAATCCCTACAGTGCAAAAGGAGGCCATTCGGCCCATCGAGTCTGCACCGACCACAATCCCATCCTATCCTCATAACCCCACGGATTTACCCAAGCTAGTCCCCCTGACACTAAAGGGCAATTTAGCATGGCCAATCCATCTAACCCGCACATCTTTGGACACTAAGAGGCAATTTAGCATGGCCAATCCACCTAACCTGCACATCTTTGGACATCTGAGGGGCAATTTAGCATGGCCAATCCACCTAACCCACACATCTTTGGACACTAAGGGGCAATTTAGCGTGGCCAATCCACCTAACCTACACATCTTTGGACACTAAGGGGCAATTTAGCACGGCCAATCCACCTAACCTGCACATCTTTGGACACTAAGGGGCAATTTAGCATGGCCAATCCACCTAACCCGCACATCTTTGGACACTAAGGGGCAATTTAGCATGGCCAATCCACCTATCCCGCACATCTTTGGACACTAAGGGGCAATTTAGCATGGCCAATCCACCCAACCTACACATTTTTGGACACTAAGGGGCAATTTAGCATGGCCAATCCACCTAACCCGCACATCTTTGGACACTAAGGGGCAATTTAGCATGGCCAATCCACCCAACCTACACATTTTTGGACACTAAGGGGCAATTTAGCATGGTCAATCCACCTAACCTGCACATCTTTGGACTGTGGGAGGAAACCGGAGCACCCGGAGGAAACCCACGCAGACACGGGGAGAACGTGCAGACTCCGCACAGACAGTGACCCGAGGCTGGGAATCGAACCCGGGTCCCTGGCGCTGTGAGGCAGCAGCGCTAACCACTGTGCCACCGTGCCGCCCCTACAGTGAGGTTGGAGGAAACCCCAGCCTGGCATAATGTCACTGGCTTTAATGAATTCAATCAAAATAAAGAAATGGGGTAGGAATTTCCGACCTCGCTCGTCCCAAATCCGTAAGAACATAAGAACTAGGAGCAGGAGCATCCGGCCCCTCGAGCCTGCTCCGCCATTCAATAAGATCATGGCTGATCTTTTCATGGACTCAGCTCCACTTACCCGCCCGCTCACCATAACCCTTAATTCCTTTACTGTTCAAAAATCTATCTATCCTTCCTTAAAAACATTCAATGTAAGACCCCGTCCGAGGTCCAACGGACCTTCCCATGATCCATCCCTTCGCCTGCTCCAATTCCCGTGATGGGGGCTGGGGGGAGGGGGGGGGAGGCGTGGTGCGGTAAAATTCCGTCCATGCTTAATCATCCAGCATGTTTTATCTTTGGAGGGATTCTCCCCGTGTCTGCGTGGGTTTCCTCCGGGTGCTCCGGTTTCCTCCCACAGTCCAAAGATGTGCAGGTTATATGGATTGGCCATTTTGGTGTCCTTGTCTGAGGAAGGATGTCCTTGCTATAGAGGGAGCGCAGCGAAGGTTTACCAGGCTGATTCCTGGGATGGCAGGTCTGTCATATGAGGAGAGACTAAGTCGGTTAGGATTATATTCGCTGGAGTTTAGAAGAGTGAGAGGGGATCTCATGGAAACTTATAAAATTCTAACAGGGTTAGACAGGGTGTATTCAGAAAGAATGTTCCCAATGGTGGGGGGAGTCCAGAACTAGGGGGTCACAGTTTGAGGATAAGGGGGTAAACCTTTTAGGACTGAGGTGAGGAGAAATTTCTTCACCCAGAGGGTGGTGGAATTCACTCCCACAGAAAGTAGTTGAGGCCAAAATGTTGTGTGATTTCAAGAAGGAATTAGATATCGCTCTTGGGGCTAAAGGGATTGAGGGATATGGGGGGGGAAAGGCGGGGAATCAGGATCTTGAATTAGATGATCAGCCATGATCAAAATGAATGGTGGAGCAGGATCGAAGGGCTGAATGGCCTCCTCCTAATTCTAGTTTCTATGTTTCTATGTGGCCTTTCAGACATTCCTTATAAGCTACCTCTTCGTTCAACTTTTTGGTCATGTGTCCCAATATCTCTTCAGGTGTCTTAGTATCCAACTCAGCGAGTTACGCTCCTGTGAAACACCTTGCGAAAGGCGCTATATCAATGCAAGTTGTTGTCATTGTATTTGTATTGTCAGCAAGTGGTTTGGAAGCTCCGGTCTGTTTATCTCTTTTGATTTGATTTGATTAGATTTATTATTGTCACATGTATTAACATACAGTGAAAAGTATTGTTTCTTGCGCGCTATACAGATAAAGCATACCGTTCATAGAGAAGGAAAGGAGAGGGTGCAGAATGTAGTGTTACAGTCATAGCTAGGGTGTAGAGAAAGATCAACTTAATGCGAGGTAGGTCCATTCAAAAGTCTGACGGCAGCAGGGAAGAAGCTGTTCTTGAGTCGGTCGGTCCGTGACCTCAGACTTTTGTATCTTTTTCCCGAAGGGAGAAGGTGGAAGAGAGAATGTCCGGGGTGCGTGGGGTCCTTAATTATGCCGGCTGCTTTTCCCCGAGGCAGCGGGAAGTGTAGACAGAGTCAATGGATGGGAGGCTGGTTTGCGTGATGGATTGGGCTACATTCACGACCTTTTGTAGTTCCTTGCGGCCTTGGGCAGAGCAGGAGCCATACCAAGCTCTTGGGGCTAAAGGGATCGAGGGATATGGGGGGGATGGGGGGGATCAGGATATTGATCAGGATGAATGCATGTGAGAATCTTCTGAGTGGATTGTAAAAAATGATCTGAAATCCCGTGTGCATCGTGACATAGACAGCCCCAGGGAGGAGGAACAAGACTGGAATCTACCCAAAGGTGGCTTATATATCGGAAAACATTTACGAGCTGGAGCTAATCAAACGGTTGGGATAGTTTATATTTAGAATGAAAGATGCCCAGAAGGTTAAAGAGTGGAATCTAATCAAGTGGCCTCAATACCTTCCATATAGAATTATTGATGAATAGGAATGAATTACAGGCTGAAATCTAAAGTAAAGTTTATTTATTCGTCACAAGTAAGGATTACATTAACACTGCAATGAAGTTACTGTGAAATTCCCCGAGTCGCCCACACTCGGGCGCCTGTTCGGGTGACACTGAGGGAGAATTTAGCACCCTAACCAGCACGTCTTTGGACACTAAGGGGCAATTTAGAATGGCCAATCCCCCTAGCCTACACATCTTTGGACACTAAGGGGCAATTTAGTATGGCCAATCCACCTAACCCGCACATCTTTGGACACTAAGGGGCAATTTAGCATAGCCAATCCACCTAACCCGCACATCTTTGGACACTAAGGGGCAATTTAGCGTGGCCAATCCACCTAACCCACACATCTTTGGACACTAAGGGGCAATTTAGTATGGCCAATCCACCTAACCCGCACATCTTTGGACACTAAGGGGCAATTTAGCATAGCCAATCCACCTAACCCGCACATCTTTGGACACTAAGGGGCAATTTAGCATGGCCAATCCACCTAACCCGCACATCTTTGGACACTAAGGGGCAATTTAGCATAGCCAATCCACCTAACCTACACATCTTTGGACACTAAGGGGCAATTTAGCATGGCCAATCCACCTAACCTGCACATCTTTGGACACTAAGGGGCAATTTAGCATGGCCAATCCACCTAACCAGCACGTCAATCCCTGGATGGGATTGTGGTCGGTACAGACTTGATGGGCCAAATGGCCTCCTTCCGCACTGTAGGGATTCTATGATTCTATGAAGCTCACCCACCGCAGCATGGTTCACAGACCATTTGACATCTTTGATGGTCAGAAAGCAGCACATCCTTTTCTGGCAGTTCCAGAAGTGAGGTTCACATTAACACTGCAATGAAGTTACTGTAAAATTCCCCGAGTTGTCACACTCCAGCGCCTGTTCAGGTTACACTGAGGGAGAATTTAGCACCTAACCAGCACGTCTTTCGGACTGTGGGAGGAAACCGGAGCACCCGGAGGAAACCCACGCAGACACGGGGAGAACGTGCAGACTCCGCACAGATAGTGACCCAAGCCGGGAATCGAACCCGGGTCCCTGGCGCTGTGAGGCAGCAGTGCTCCCATGGGGAGTGGAGAGAATGTGGGACTTGCTCCCACGGGGAGTGGAGAGAATGTGGGACTCGTTCCCATAGGGAATGGGGGAGAATGTGGGACTCGCTCCCACGGGGAGTGGAGAGAATGTGGGACTCGTTCCCATAGGGAATGGGGGAGAATGTGGGACTCAGTCCCATGGGGAATGGGGGAGAATGTGGGACTCGCTCCCAGGGGGCATGGGGCAGAATGTAGGACTTGCTCATACGGGGAGTAGGGAAGAGTGTGGGACCCACGTCCATGGGGAGTGGGGAGAATGTGGGACTCGCTCCCACGGGGAGTGGGGGAGAATGTGGGACTCGCTCCCACGGGGGAGTGGGGGAGAATGCGGGACTCGCTCCCACGGGGAGTGGGGGAGACTGTGGGACTCGCTCCCACGGGGAGTGGGGGAGAATGTGGGACTCGCTCCCACGGGGGAGTGGGGGAGAATGTGGGACTCACTCCCACGGGGAGTGGGAGAGAATGTGGGACTCGCTCCCATGGGGAGTGGGAGAGAATGTGGGACTCGCTCCCACGGGGAGTGGGAGAGAATGTGGGACTCGCTCCCACGGGGAGTGGGGGAGAATGTGGGACTCGCTCCCACGGGGGGAGTGGGGGAGAATGTGGGACTCGCTCCCACGGGGAGAGTGGGAGAGAATGTGGGACTCGCTCCCATGGGGAGTGGGAGAGAATGTGGGACTCGCTCCCACGGGGGGAGTGGGGGAGAATGCGGGACTCGCTCCCACGGGGAGTGGGGGAGAATGTGGGACTCGCTCCCACGGGGGAGTGGGAGAGAATGTGGGACTCGCTCCCATGGGGAGTGGGAGAGAATGTGGGACTCGCTCCCACGGGGGGAGTGGGGGAGAATGCGGGACTCGCTCCCACGGGGAGTGGGGGAGAATGTGGGACTCGCTCCCACGGGGAGTGGGAGAGAATGTGGAACTCGCTCCCACGGGGAGAGTGGGGGAGAATGTGGGACTCACTCCCATGGGGAGTGGGAGAGAATGTGGGACTCGCTCCCATGGGGAGTGGGAGAGAATGTGGGACTCGCTCCCACGGGGGGAGTGGGGGAGAATGTGGGACTCGCTCCCACGGGGAGAGTGGGGGAGAATGTGGGACTCGTTCCCACGGGGAGAGTGGGGGAGAATGTGGGACTCGTTCCCACGGGGAGTGGGGGAGAATGTGGGACTCACTCCCACGAGGAGTGGGGGAGAATGTGGGACTCGCTCCCACGGGGAGTGGGGGAGAATGTGGGACTCGCTCGCACGGGGAATGGGAGAGAATGTGGGACTCACTCCCACGGGGAGTGGGGGAGAATGTGGGACTCGCTCATAAGGGGAGTGGGGGAGAATGTGGGACTCGCTCATAAGGGGAGTGGGCGAGGTATCGATACATTTCAGGTGGGGGGGGAAGCTGGATAAACACTTGAGAGAGAAACGAATAGAAGGATAAGGTGAGATAAAGAGGGGGGGGAGGAGGATACTCATATGGAACTGAAATACCTGCAGATGGGCCGACTGGCCTGTTCCTGTGCGGTAATTTTCTTTGTTCTTTGTAACTTAAAATCATAGAATCATAGAAACCTTACAGTGCAGAAGGAGGCCATTCGGCCCATCGAATCTGCACCGACCACAATCCCACCCAGGCCCAATCCACATAAAACCATGCATTTACCCTAGCCTGACGTTAAGGGACAATTTAGCACGGCCAATCCACCTAACCAGCACGTCTTTCGGACTGTGGGAGGAAACCGGAGCACCCGGAGGAAACCCACGCAGACACGGGGAGAACGTGCAGACTCCGCACAGACAGTGACCCAAGCCAGGAATCGAACCCAGGTCCCTGGCGCTGTGAAGCAGCAGTGCTAACCCACTGTGCTACAGTGCCACTCCTTTACTTCTTGTTTTGATTTGATTTATTAATGTCACATGTATTAGTATACAGTGAAAAGTATTGTTTCTAGCGCGCTATACAGACAAAGCATACCGTTCATAGAGTACATAGGGAGAAGGATTTGATTTGATTTATTATTGTCACATGTATCGGGATACAGTGAAAAGTATTGTTTCTTGCGCGCCATACAGACAAAGCATACCGTTCATCGAGAAGGAAAGGAGAGGGTGCAGAATGTAGTGTTACAGTCATAGCTAGGGTGGAGAGAAAGATCAACTTAATGCGAGGTAGGCCCATTCAAAAGTCTGACAGCAGCAGGGAAGAAGCTGTTCTTGAGTCGGTCGGTACGTGACCTCAGACTTTTGTATCTTTTTCCCGACGGAAGAAGGTGGAAGAGAGAATGTCCGGGGCGCGCGGGGTCCTTGATTATGCTGGCTGCTTTTCCCCGAGGCAGCGGGAAGTGTAGACAGAGTCAATGGATGGGAGGCTGGGTTTGCGTGATGGGACTGGGCTACATTCACGACCTTTTGTAGTTTCTTTCCGAATACCGTCCCGTCTAACCCTGTTGGAGCGAAGCTCCTCAAGAAGGAACAGTTCACCGACATGTTTTGCGTGGGCCCGGATGCAGTCAAGATGCGGGAGAGAGGCGTGGGAATCTCTGGAACCGTGCCCCGATGGGCCTGTGCTATATGGCGAGGAACAAAGGGGAAATCCACGTTAGAGTTACTGCACACACTCAAAGCATTAATTATTCTCCAAATGGTGTTCAGGGTGACTAATTACAACCGGTGTGAGTGGATAAAACTGCTTACCATTGGGGCTTTTTGTTCGTCAGAGACGCACGCTATACCAGCACATATTTATCAGGCACAGCAGCACCCCTGCTCTCCATTTCTCATCAGGATCCTACAACCACAACACGAGATTAATCTTCACCTGATACACGGAGCTTAAATGAGACGCTTCCTCCAAGCGCCACTATTTACCCGTGAGGGGGTGCACAGAGAACATTTCGCTCTGCGCGTGACACTTGCTGGGTCCCCAGAGGGCCGTCCATCACGGGTTCCATTGGAGCCAATGCAATGTTTCCGCTCCTTACCTTGGTTGGCAGTGTCAATAAATTCTAAAACGCCCATTACGCACATGTTCCACAATCGCGAAAGCATCCCGGGAGACAAGAGTGGGAGCATTGGATCAGCACCAAATGGCCCGAATGGCAGGGGAATTCGCAGAAGCAGCTTTCAGCGTGAAATGTTGCCTCTGCATATTGCCATCGAACCCCCTTCACTATTTATCCCAGAACATAAACATTTATTGCTGTAAGTACGGTCTCAATGCCGGCTCACAATGAATTGGAACATTTACCATCTGACAAAATAAGGTTATTTTGCACAAACTAATAAAGCGACAAAGCCAAAACAAAACAGAGAACTCAGCAAGAACGGGCAGCACGGTGGCTCAGTGGTTAGCTGTGCTGATTTCAGCCAGGCGGTCAGCTTGCGAGAGTATGAACCACCTGATGAATCCTAACTGATGGTTAAATCAGGGAGCCTCATGCTCCCTATTTAAAGCAGGTATGTCAGACTCTCAGCCTGCATTCAGCAGGGAGCAACTGGAGAGCTGGCTGTGCACAGAGTAAGAAGTCTCACAACACCAGGTTAAAGTCCAACAGGTTTGTTTGGTAGCAAACACCATGATGTCTGTGTCGATATGCGCGATCTTCTTGGAGATCCTCTCCACTTGGAATGTACATCATGTGTACAGATGCATGGTGTAAATAAAGTAACTTGGTGACGGGACTTTCGCCTCCGTGGAATTATTACATTAACACTGCTGCCTCACAGCGCCAAGGACCCGGGTTCGATTCCCGGCTTGGGTCGCTGTCTGTGTGGAGTTTGCACGTTCTCCCCCCGTGTCTGCGTGGGTTTCCTCCGGGTGCTCCGGCTTGCTCCAGGCACTCCCATTTCCTCCAGATGCTCCGGTTTCCTCCCACACTCCAAAGATGTGCAGGTTAGGTGGATTGGCCATGCTAAATTGCCCCTTAGTGTCTAAAGATGTGCAGGTTAGGTGGATTGGCCATGCTAAATTGCCCCTTAGTGTCTAAAGATGTGCAGGTTAGGTGGATTGGCCATGCTAAATTGCCACTCAGTGTCTAAAGATGTGCAGGTTAGGTGGATTGGCCATGCTAAATTGCCCCTTAGTGTCCAATAATATGCGGGTTAGGTTGATTGGCCATGCTAAATTGCCCCTTAGTGTCCAAAGGTGTGCGGGTTAGGTGGATTGGCCATGCTAAATTGCCCCTTAGTGTCCAAGGATGTGCAGGTTAGGTGGATTGGCCATGCTAAATTGCCCCTTAGTGTCCAAGGATGTGCAGGTTAGGTGGATTGGCCATGCTAAATTGCCCCTTAGTGTCCAAAGGTGTGCAGGTTAGGTGGATTGGCCATGCTAAATTGCCCCTTAGTGTCCAAAGGTGTGCGGGTTAGGTGGATTGGCCATGCTAAATTGCCCCTTAGTGTCCAAAGATGTGTGGTTTAGCTGGATTGGCCATGCTAAATTGCCCCTTAGTGTCCCAGGATGTGTAGGTTAGAAGGATTAGCAGGGTAAATATTTGTGTACGATTCTAAGAATGTTCCGGTTTGTGGGGGGTGTCCAGAACTAGGGGGTCATAGTTTGAGGATAAGGGGGTAAACCTTTTAGAATTGAGCTGAGGAGAAATGTCTTCACCCAGAGGGTGGTGGAATTCACTCCCACAGAAAGTAGTTGAGGCCAAAACGTTGTGTGATTTCAAGAAGAAATTAGATATCGCTCTTGGGGCTAAAGGGATCGAGGGATATGGGGGGGAAGGGGGCATCAGGATATTGAATTCGATGATCAGCCATGATCAAAATGAATGGTGGAGCAGGCTCGAAGGGCCGAATGGCCTCCTCCTGCTTCTAGTTTCTATGTTTCACTCCTTCCCTCTGCTTACCGAGGGTCCCTCCCGTGTTTTCGCGCAGGCGCCCCCAAATAGTAAGATCCCTGACTTACATAATCACCTAAAAATTATTTATTAGTGTCACAAGTAAGGCTTGCATTAACACCGCAATGAAGTTACTGTGAAAATCCCCGAGTCGCCACACTCCAGTGCTTGTTCGGATCAATGCACCCTAACCAGCACGTCTTTCAGACTGTGGGGGGAAACTGGAGCACCCGGAGGAAACCCACGCAGACACGGGGAGAACGTGCAAACTCCACACAGACAGTGACCCAAGCCGGGAATCGAACCCTGGTCCCTGGCGCTGTGAGGCAACAATGCTAACCCACTGTGCCACCCCAAGAAGAGTTGAAGAAAAGTCATGGCCACTCCATCTTTTGTTTTATTCATTCATAGGACATGGGCGTCGCTGGCTGGGCCAGCATTTATTGCCCATCCCTAGTTATCCTTGGACGGCAGTTGAGAGTCAACCACATTGCTGTGGCTCTGGAGTCACATGTAGGCCAGACCGGGTAAGGACGGCAGATTTCCTTCCCTAAAGGGAACCAGATGGGTTTTTCTGACAATGATTTCGTGGTCATCAGTAGATTCTTAATTCCAGATATTTTTTATTTAAGTCAACATGGCTTTGTGCGTGGTAGGTCATGTTTGACCAATCTATTAGAGTTTTTCGAGGAGGTTACCTGGAAAGTGGATGAAGGGAAGGCGGTGGATGTTGTCTACCTGGATTTCAGCAAGGCCTTTGACAAGGTCCCTCATGGGAGGTTAGTTCGGAAGGTTCAGTCGCTAGGTATACATGGGGAGGTAGTAAATTGGATTAGACACTGGCTCAATGGAAGAAGCCAGAGAGTGGTTGTGGAGAATTGCTTCTCTGAGTGGAGGCCTGTGACTAGTGGTGTGCCGCAGGGATCGGTGTTGGGTCCATTGTTGTTTGTCATCTATATCAATGATCTGGATGATAATGTGGTAAATTGGATCAGCAAGTTTGCTGATGATACAAAGATTGGAGGTGTAGTGGACAGTGAGGAAGGTTTTCAAAGCTTGCAGAGGGATTTGGACCAACTAGAAAAATGGGCTGAAAAATGGCAAATGGAATTTAACGCAGACAAGTGTGAGATATTGCACATTGGAAGGGCAAACCAAAGTAGAACGTACAGGGTAAATGGTAGGACTCTGAAGAGTGCAGTTGAACAGAGGGATCTGGGAATACAGGTACAGAATTCCCTAAAAGTGACGTCACAGGTGGATAGGGTCGTAAAGAGTGCCTTTGGTACATTGGCCTTTATAAATCGGAGTATCGAGTATAAAAGTTGGGGTGTTATGGTAAGGTTATATAAGGCATTGGTGAGGCCGAATTTGGAGTATTGTGTACAGTTTTGGTCACCTAGTTACAGGAAGGATGTAAATAAGGTTGAAAGAGTGCAGAGAAGGTTCACAAGGATGTTGCCGGGACTTGAGAAGCTGAGTTACAGAGAGAGATTGAATAGGTTGGGACTTTATTCCCTGGAGCGTAGAAGATTGAGGGGAGATTTGATAGAGGTGTATAAGATTTTGATGGGTATAGATAGAGTGAATGCAAGCAGGCTTTTTCCGCTGAGGCTAGGGGAGAAAAAAACCCAGAGGGCGTGGGTTAAGCGTGAAAGGAGAAAAGTTTAAAGGGAATATTAAGGGGGGCTTCTTCACGCAGAGAGTGGTGGGAGTGTAGAATGAGCTGCCGGATAAAGTGGTAAATGCTTTTAACATTTAACATTTTTAACACTTTTAACATTTAAGAAAAACTTGGACGGGTTCATGGATGAGAGGGGTGTGGAGGGATATGGTCCAAGTGCAGGTCAGTGGGACTAGGCAAAAAATGGTTCGGCACAGACAAGAAGGGCCAAAAGGCCTGTTTCTGAGCTGTAATTTTCTATGGTTCTTATTCAAATTCCACCATCTGCCGTGGCGGGATTCGAACTCGGGTCCCCCAGAACATTAGCTGAGTTTCTGGATTAATAGTCTGGCGATAATACCATGAGGCCATTCTCGCCCCTAACTGTCAGAGACTCAGATACTGATACTGCAGGTATCTGAGCATGGTGAGACACTGGATATAATGTTTGCAGGAACTGGGGCAGCAGTTAGGAAGGCAAACGCAATGTTAGCATTCATGTCGAGAGGGCTAGAATACAAGAGCAAGGATGTACTTCTGAGGCTGTATAAGGCTCTGGTCAGACCCCATTTGGAGTATTGTGAGCAGTTTTGGGCCCCGTATCGAAGGAAGGATGTGCTGGCCTTGGAAAGAGTCCAGAGGAGGTTTACAAGAATGATCCCTGGAATGAAGAGCTTGTTGTATGAGGAACGGTTGAGGACTCTGGGTCTGCACTCATTGGAGTTTAGAAGAATGAGGGGGGGATTTTATTGAAACTTACAGGATACTGCGAGGCCTGGATAGAGTGGACGTGGAGAGGATGTTTCCACCAGCAGGAAAAACTAGAACCAGAGGGCACAACCTCAGGCGAAAGGGACGATCCTTTAAAACAGAGATGAGTATGAGCTCCCCGATTAAGGGCCAAATTGATGGTCCAATCAGGGAGCCCCATGCTGTGTACATAAACAGGCGTGTCAGTTCCTCTGGCGCTCCGGATGTAGACTGGACACTGAGAAGCCCAAACACAGTGGGAGTTAGGCTTGAATACCATGGAAGAACCATACAATCCCGACAGCACAGAAGGAGGCCTTTCAGCCCATCGAGTCTGTACCGACCACAATCCCACCCAGGCCCTATTCCCATAACCCTCATTGACCCTAGCTAGTCCCCCCCTGACACTAAGGGGTAATTTAAAATGGCCAATCCACCTAACACGCACATCTTTCGGACTGAGGGTGGAAACTGGAGCACCCGGAGGAAACCCATGCAGACACGGGGAGAACGTGCAGACTCCACACAGACAGTGACCCCAAGCCGGGAATCGAACCCGGGTCCCTGGCACCGTGAGGCAGTGGTGCTAACCCACTGGGCCACCGTGCCGCCCATGGATGAGGTTGTGCGCGGTTCCCTGCAGTTTTACAATTTAGTATAAAAGATTTGTCCTTTAATGACTGTGGAGGCTGTTTAAAGAACAAAGAACAATACAGCACAGGAACAGGCCCTTCGGCCCTCCAAGCCCGTGCCACTCCCTGGTCCAAACTAGACCATTCTTTTGTATCCCTCCATTCCCACTCCGTTCATGTAGCTATCTAGATAAGTCTTAAAAGTTCCCAGTGTGTCCGCCTCCACCACCTTGCCCGGCAGCACATTCCAGGCCCCCACCACCCTCTGTGTAAAATACGTCCTTCTGATATCCGTGTTAAACCTCCCCCCCCCTCACCTTGAACCTATGACCCCTCGTGAACGTCACCACCGACCTGGGGAAAAGCTTCCCACCGTTCACCCTATCTATGCCTTTCATAATTTTATACACCTCTCTTAAGTCTCCCCTCATCCTCCATCTTTCCAGGGAGAACAACCCCAGTTTACCCAATCTCTCCTCATAACTAAGCCCCTCCATACCAGGCAACATCCTGGTAAACTTCCTCTGTACTCTCTCCAAAGCCTCCACGTTCTTCTGGTAGCGTGGCGACCAGAACTGGACGCAGTATTCCAAATGCGAGACGCAGTTGTCCAAATGCGGACGCAGTATTCCAAATGTGAGACGCAGTATTCCAAATGCGAACACATTGATAACATTAATCAGGACAAAAAGAATACACATTTTTTTCTCTCTTAAGCATTAAAAGAAATCGGAAAAGAATTCATGAAAATCCTTTAAGCGATTGGGATATTGTAAAACAGGGAAATAACGGAAGCCGCATCTAATCTCGGTAAAGATTCTCCATTTCGATTACCGTGAGCAGTTTTGGGCCCCGTATCTAAGGAAGGATGTGCCGGCCTTGGAAAGGGTCCAGAGGAGGTTCACGAGAATGATCCCTGGAATGAAGAGCTTGTCGTATGAGGAACGGTTGAGGACTCTGGGTCTGTACTCGTTGGGGTTCAGAAGGGTGAGGGGGGGATCTTATTGAAACTTACAGGATACTGCGAGGCCTGGATAGAGTGGACATGGAGAGGATGTTTCCATTAGTAGGAAAAACTAGAACCAGAGGGCACAACCTCAGGCTAAAGGGACGATCCTTTAAAACAGAGATGAGGAGGAATTTCTTCAGCCAGAGAGTGGTGAATCTGTGGAACTCTTTGCCGCAGAAGGCTGCGGAGGCCGGGTCATTGAGTGTCTTTAAGACAGAGATAGATAGGTTCTTGATTAATAAGGGGATCGGGATTATGGGGAAAAGGCAGGAGAATGGGGATGAGAAAAATATCAGCCATGATTGAATGGCGGAGCAGACTCGATGGGCCGAGTGGCCTAATTCTGCTCCTATGTCTTATGGTCTTATGGGGGGAGGGATGTCAGTTAACCAGTATTTTCAGCTGTAGCAGAGTTAGGTGAGGGCCTCAATGGATCATACATGCATAATCAAACGCTCAGTGCGTAGAAATCCTGTAAGAAAGACTGCAGTGTGTCAAAGAGCAGGGAGCCGGCCAGTGCCAACTTGGCACAGGGCCTTGCGCAGTGCTCGGAGCCTGCTCTTCTTAACAGGGAACAGATGGTCCCCTCCGTCAGTGCACCGATGGATGTGGTTGCAGCATTGAGGCATCGGCCATCAATTAACTTCCATCAAAGCCCGAGTGCTGTGGAGGAAGCCCAAGCAGCTGTCACCTTGGATCCGAATCCCACTGTTCAGAGGGGCCTTTCAGAATCAACACAGCAACCCATCAATCTCTTCTCCAATTAATGGGCAGAATTGGTGAGGCTTGCAAGGTCCCCCAGGGGCCTGCCGACTTTGCTTCCGAGGATCTTAAAACGAGTGGCTGCAGAGATATTCGCACCGTGTCTGACCTTCCAACATTCACCCGATTCTGGAATGCCGACAAATCCGCAAAGGTGACGTTCACTCAAGAAGGGAGAATGTAGGGAAATATGCGCCAGCTCATGTAACGACGGCCATTGGGAAAATGCTCGAATACATCATTAAGGAGGTTCGAAAACCATAGCAGAATCAGATCGAGTCAATGTGGACTTGTGAAGGGGAAAGTGCATTTGACAAGTTTATTAGAGCTCTTTGAGTATGTGACAAGCAGGGATATGAAGGGATATCCATAACTGTAGCACGTTGAGGTTCCACATAAAAGGTGCCACAACCCCATTGACACTGTCTACAGAAAGCCCTGATGTGGAGATGCCGGCGTTGGACTGGGGTAAACACAGTAAGAAGTTTAACAACACCAGGTTAAAGTCCAACAGGTTTATTTGGTAGCAAAAGCCTTTTGCTACCAAATAAACCTGTTGGACTTTAACCTGGTGTTGTTAAACTTCTTACTACAGAATGCCCACCAACGCCTCTACAGATGCACCATACCGTAATAACTCCACGGAGGCGAAGTCCCATCCCCAAGTTATTTTATTTACACCATGCGTCTGTACACAGCCAGCTCTCCACTTGCTCCCTGCTGAATGCAGGCTGAGAATCTGACACACCTGCTTTAAATAGGGAGCATGAGGCTCCCGGATTTAACCATCAATTAGGACTCATCAGGTACAATTAAACTGAATCAAATTAACTAAGGGACAACTTAAAAAGGGGAGCTCCCCGAAGGGAGGTCGCCCAAAAGGTCGTTCATACTCTAGCAAGCCAACCTCATCAGCCTGGCTGAAGTCATCACACATAGGAAGCATTCTTTCCAGATGTATCACAGCTCCTGCTCTGCCCAAGACCGCAAGGAACTACAAAAGGTCGTGAATGTAGCCCAATCCCATCACGCAAACCAGCCTCCCATCCATTGACAGTGTCTACACTTCCCGCTGCCTCGGGGAAAAGCAGCCAGCAGAATCAAGGACCCCACGCACCCCCGGACATTCTCTCTTCCACCTTCTTCCGTCAGGAAAAAGATACAAAAGTCTGAGGCCACGTACCGACCGACTCAAGAACAGCTTCTTCCCTGCTGCCGTCGGACTTTTGAATGGACCTACCTTGCATTACGTAGATCTTTCTCTACACCCGAGCTATGACTGTAACACTACATTCTGCACCCTCTCCTTTCCTTCTCTATGAACGGTATGCTTTGTGTAGCGCGCAAGAAACAATACTTTTCACTGTATGTTAATACATGTGACAATAGTAAATCAAATGAAGTATTAAGTTGATCTTTCTCGATCTACACCCTAGCTATGACTGTAACACTATATTCTGCACCCTCTCCTTTCCTTCTCTATGAACGGTATGCTTTGTCTGTATAGCGCGCAAGAAACAATACTTTTCACTGTATGTTAATACATGTGACAATAATAAATCAAATGAAATATTAAGTTGATCTTTCTCTACACCCTAGCTGTGGCTGTAACACTATATTCTGCACTCTCTCCTTTTCTTCCCCCCTATGTACTCTATGAACGGTATGCTTTGTCTGTATAGCGCGCAAGAAACAATACTTTTCACTGTATCCCAACACATGTGACAATAATAAATCAAATCAAATCAATATATTAAGTTGATCTTTCTCTACACCCTAGCTATGACTGTAACACTACATTCTGCACTCTCTCCTTTCCTTCTCTATGAACGGTATGCTTTGTACAGCGCGCAAGACACAATACTTTTCACTTTTGTATCCCAATACATGTGACAATAATAAATCAAATCAAAAAAAATCATTGCACTCGAAAAGAGTTCATGATGTTAGGGGTGATAGATTACAGGTTCACCTCATGTCTGACCTAAATAACCTCTCCAGTATCCTGAGACTTGCAGGATACCGCGAGGCCTGGATAGAAGGGACACGGAGAGGATGTTTCCACTGGCAGGAAAACCTAGAACCAGAGGGCACGACCTCAGAGAGAAGGGACGCTCCTTTAAAACAGAGATGCGGAGGAATTTCTTCAACCAGAGGGTGGTGAATCTGTGGAACTCTTTGCCGCAGAAGGCTGTGGAGGCCGGGTCATTGAGTGTCTTTAAGGCAGAGATAGATAGGTTCTTGATTAATAAGGGGATCAGGGGTTACGGGGAAAAGCCAGGAGAATGGGGATGAGAAAAATATCAGCCATGATTGAATGGCGGAGCAGACTCGATGGGCCGAGTGGCCTCATTCTGCTCCTATGTCTTATAGTCTTATTGTCTTACCTCTGCCTTTTCCGAAGAGGCAGATCATATTTTCCGCCCACAGGGTTCAATTTCCCTTTCCAAAAAATACACTTTTCCTTTCCTTAACGCTGTTAGCCTTGCAGGGTGTAAAGCAGCAAACTCCAGCTACTTGTATCCCTGAAATCTGAGCAATACCTCTCACTGAATCAACATCAAAGGGATCAAGGGATATGGGGGGACGGGAAGGAGGAAATCAGGGTATTGAATTTGATGAGATTGTTGTCAGTGCAGACTCAATGGGCCGAATGGCCTCTTTCTGCACTGTCAGGATTCTATGATTCAGGCTCTACCCCCTTGGCAATGCCAGGGTGCCAGGGGCAGTGCCAGGTCGCTGCCCAGCCATGACCCTGCCCTGCATTGAAATGTTTGGTTTCTGTTGGACTATCTGCAAGGAAAATCGTGGTAGCCAGGGAACATTTTTTGACATATTGGTACGGTATAGATCATATTGAATGATACTGTCACCAATTAAAAGATTGGCATTGGTTAGCACGGCTGCCAGGGACCCGGGTTCAGTTCCTGGCTTGGGTCACTGTCTGTGTGGAGTCAGGACATTCTGCCCGTGTCTGCGTGGGTTTCCTCCGGGTGCTCCGGTTTCCTCCCACAGTCCAAAGATGTGCAGGATAGATGGATTGGCCATGCTAAATTGTCCCTTAGTGTCCAAAGATGTATATAGGCTGGGTGGATTGGTCATGCTAAATTGCCCCTTAGTGTCCAAAGATGTGCGGGATAGGTAGATTGGCCATGCTAAATTGCCCCTTAGTGTCCAAATATGTGCAGGTTAGGTGGATTAGTCATGCTAAATTGCCCCTTAGTGTCCAAATATGTGCAGGTTAGGTGGATTAGTCATGCTAAATTGCCCCTTAGTGTCTAAAAATATTCAGGTTAGGTGAATTGGCCATGGTAAATCACCCCTTAGAATCCAAATATGTGCAGATTAGGCAGATTGGCCATGCTAAATTGCTCCTGAGTGTCCAAAGATGTGCATGTTTGGTTGGATTGGCCATGCTAAGTTGCCCCTTAGTGTCCAAAGATGTGCGGGTTAGGCAGATTGGCCATGCTAAATTGCTCCTTAGTGTCCAAAGATGTGCAGGTTTGGTTGGATTGGCCATGCTAAGTTGCCCCTTAGTGTCTAAAAATGTGCAGGTTAGGTTGATTGGCCATGCTAAATTGCCCCTCAGTGTCCAAAGATGTATAGGCTGGGTGGATTGGCCATGCTAAATTGCCTCTTAGTGTCCAAAGATGTGCGGGTTAGGTGGATTGGCCATGCTAAATTGCCCCTTAGTGTCCAAAGATGTGCAGGTTAGGTGGATTGGCCATGCTAAATTGCCCCTTAGTGTCCAAAGATGTGCAGGTTCGGTGGATTGGCCGTGCTAAATTGTCCCTTAGTGTCCAAAGATGTGCGGGTTAGGTGGATTGGCCATGCTAAATTGTCCCTTAGTGTCTAAAGATGTGTAGGTTAGGTGGATTGGCCATTTTAAATTGTCCCTTAGTGTCCAAAGATGTGCAGGTTAGGTGGATTGGCCATTTTAAATTGTCCCTTAGTGTCCAAAGATGTGAGGGTTAGGTGGATTGGCCATGCTAAATTGTCCCTTAGTGTCTAAAGATGTGTAGGTTAGGTGGATTGGCCATTTTAAATTGCCCCTTAGTGTCCAAAGATGTGCAGGTTAGGTGGATTGGCCATTTTAAATTGTCCCTTAGTGTCCAAAGATGTGAGGGTTAGGTGGATTGGCCATGCTAAATTGTCCCTTTGTATTGGGGGATTAGCAGGGTAAATAGGTGGGGTTACGGGGATAGGGGTTGGGTGGGATTGCGGTAGGTGCAGACTCGATGGGCCGAATGGCCACCTTCTGCACTGTAGGGATTCTATGAATCTAAGAAACAGACCGATTTCTGAAACTGGTTTGTCATTTTCTTAAAGATAGCACTCAAGGGCAAAGTGCTCTTTGTAATTTCTAATATAATGCTTGAAGAATTCATGTCAATTCTGCCAAACCTGCACCTATGGTTTTCCAGTAATTCCTGCAAAACCTTCTCCCGATTTGAATCTTCCCTTTGTTAGGGACCTTGAGTTTGAGCTGTGCTCCATCCCCATTGCCTTAATTGTTCTCTCTCTGTCCAACCTTTGCTGATACATTTTGGCATGCAAAGCCTTGGCTGATCTTCAGTCTGCCGCTGTGCTCAGTGTGTTTGCAATACGTACATTTCACAGTGTATTTCAGATCCGCACACTGCCTCCCGTGGCTTTGCACGGTGGCACAGTGGGTTAGCACTGCTGCCTCGCAGCGCCAGGGACCCGGGTTCGATTCCTGGCTCGGGTCACTGTCTGTGTGGAATCTGCCCGTGTCTTTCCTCCGGGTGCTCTGGTTTCCTCCCACAGACCAAAGATGTGCGGGTTAGGTGGATTGGCCGTGCTACGTTGACCCGAGTGTAAGGGGGGCTAGCTATGGTAAACATGAGGGGCTATGGGAACAGGGCCTGGGTGGGATTGTAGTAAGTGCAGGCTCGATGGGCCGAATGGCCTCCTTCTGCACTGTAGGGTTTCTATGAGTCAATATTATTAGCTTATGGAGCAAGGATGTGCGATGGAGGACATGTATTTGGACCAGAGTCCACAGACAATGTTCAGTTTTCATAGTGTATACAACTTTGGCTTTCTGTCAGTGCTACTGGTTACATTGCAAAACATCCAACAATTTAGCAGGGGTAAAATGAGTTGAGTTGATTTATTATTGTCACATACACTGGGATACAGTGAAAAGTATTGTTTCTTGCATCTTATACAGACAAAGCATACCGTTCATAGAGAAGGAAAGGAGAGGGTGCAGAATGTAGTGTTACACTCATAGCTAGGGTGTAGAGAAAGATCAACTTATTGCGAGGTAGGTCCATTCAAAAGTCTGACAGCAGCAGGGCAGAAGCTGTTCCTGAGTCGGTTGGTACGTGACCTCAGACTTTTGTATCTTTTTCCCGACGGAAGAAGGTGGAAGAGAGAATGTCCGGGGGTGCGTGGGGTCTTTGATTATGCTGGCTGCTTTTCCCCCGAGGCAGCGGGAAGTGTAGACAGAGTCAATGGATGGGAGGCTGGTTTGCGTGATGGATTGGGCTACATTCACGACCCTTTGTGGTTCCTTGCGGTCTTGGGCAGAGCAGGAGCCATACCAAGCTGTGATACAACCAGAAAGAATGCTTTCTATGGTGCATCTGTAAAAATGTGAGAGACGTAGCGGACATCCCAAATTTCCTTAGTCTTCTGAGAAAGTAGAGGTGTTGGTGGGGCTTTCATAACTATAGTGTCGGCATGGGGGGGACCAGGACAGGTTGTTGGTGATCTGCACACCTCAAAGCTGACGCTGTGAAGCAGTAGTGCTAAGCACTGTGCCACCATGCCACAATGTGCGGGTAAGGTGGATTGGCCATGCTAAATTGCCTCTTAGTCATTGAATCATAGAGGTTTACAGCATGGAAACAGGCCCTTCGGCCCAACTTGTCCATGCCGCCCTTTCTTTTTTAAAACGCATCAGCTAATCCCAATTGCCCGCATTTGGCTCATATCCCTCTATATCCATCTTACCCATGTAACTATCTAAATGCTTTTTAAAAGACAAAATTGTACCCGCCTCTACTACCTCTGGCAGCTCGTGCCAGACACTCACCAACCTCAAATAATTGCCCCTCTGGACACTTTTGTGTCTCTCCCCTCTCACCTTAAATCTATGCCCCCTCGTTTTAGACTTCCCTACCTTTGGGGAAAGATATTGACTACCTAGCTGATCTGTGCCCCTCATTATTTTATAGACCTCTATAAGATCACCCCTCAGCCTCCTACGCTCCAGAGAAAAAAGTCTCAGTCTATCCAGCCTCTCCTTATAACTCAATCCATCAAGTCCCGGTAGCATCCGAGTAAATCTTTTCTGCACTCTTTCTAGTTTAATAATATCCTTTCTATAATAGGGTGACCAGAACTGTACACAGTATTCCAAGTGTGGCCTTACCAATGTCTTGTACAACTTCAACAAGACGTCCCAACTCCTGTATTCAATGTTCTGACCGATGAAACCAAGCATGCCGAATGCCTTCTTCACCACTCTGTCCACCTGTGACTCCACTTTCAAGGAGCTATGAACCTGTACCACTAGATCTCTTTGTTCTGTAACTCTCCCCAACGCCCTACCATTAACTGAGTAAGTCCTGCCCTGGTTCAATCTACCAAAATGCATCAGCTCGCATTTGCCTAAATTAAACTCCATCTGCCATTCGTCAGCCCACTGGCCCAATTGATCAAGATCCCGTTGCAATTGGAGATAACTTTCTTCACTGTCCACTATGCCACCAATCGTAGTGTTATCTGCAAACTTACTAACCATGCCTCCTATATTCTCATCCAAATCATTAATATCAATGACAAATAACAGTGGACCCAGCACTGATCCCTGAGGCACACCGCTGGTCACGGGCCTGCGAACCATTTAGAGCGGCATGGTGGCACAGTGGTTAGCACTGCTGGCTCACAGCGCCAGGGACCCGAGTTCGATTCCCGGCTTGGGTCACTGTCTGTGTGGAGTCAGCACATTCTCCCCGTGTCTGCGTGGGTTTCCTCCGAGTGCTCTGGTTTCCTCCCACAGTCCAAAGATGTGCAGGTTAGGTGGTTTTGCCATGCTAAATTGTCCCTTAGTGTCCAAAGATGTGCGGGTTATGTGGATTGGCCACTCTAAGTTGTCCCTTAATGTCCAAAGATGTGCAGGTTAGGTGGATTGGCCATGCTAAATTGTCCCTTAGTGTCCAAAGATGTGTGGGTTAGGTGGATTGGCCATGCTAAATTGTCCCTTAGTGTCCAAAGATGTGTAGGTTCGGTGGATTGGCCACGCTAAATTGCCCCTTAGAGTCCAAAGATGTGTAGGTTAGGTGGATTGGCCATGCTAAATTGCCCCTTAGTGTCCAAAGATGTGTAGGTTAGGTGGATTGGCCATGCTAAATTGCCCCTTAGTGTCCAAAGATGTGTAGGTTAGGTGGATTGGCCATGCTAAATTGTCCTTTAGTGTGCAACGATGTCCAGATTAGGTTGATTGGCCATGCTAAATTGCCCCTTAGTGTCAGGGGGATTAGCAGGGTAAATACGTGGGGTTACGGGGATAGGGCCTGGGTGGGATTGTGGTCGGTGCAGACTCGATGGGCCAAATGGCCTCCTTCTGCACAGTAGGGATTCTATGATTGTATGAAGCTTGAAGCTCTCGACCATTTTCACTTCGTCCCCATTGCTGTAGACAGGTCCTCCACTACACTTCCAAAGTGGACATGATTGGGAAATATTTCTGCACGGAATAAAGTGGAAAAAAAAATGGGTGGCACGGTGGCACAGTGGGTTAGCACTGCTGCCTCACAGCGCCAGGGACCCGGGTTCGATTCCCGGCTCGGGTCACTGTCTGTGTGGAGTCTGCACATTCTCCCCGTGTCTGCGTGGGTTTCCTCCGGGTGCTCTGGTTTCCTCCCACAGTCCGAAAGACGTGCTGGTTAGGATGCATTGACCCGACCAAGTCGGAGTGTGGTGACTAGGGGAATTTCACAGTAACTTCATTTCAGTGTTAATGCACAGTAAGAAGTCTCACAACACCAGGTTTAAGTCCAACAGGTTTATTTGGTGGCACGAGCTTTCGGAGCGCTGCTCCTTCATCCGGTGAGTGGGCAAAGCACCAAATAAACCTGTTGGACTTTAACCTGGTGTTGTGAGACTTCTTACTGGGCCCACCCCAGGCCTACGCCGGGCATCTCCACATCAGTGTTAATGGAAGCCTTACTTGTGACTAATAAATAAATTTTTAAAAAGGAAGAAGGGCTGGAACATGATCACTGTTCAGAGGGTAGACAGCGGGTTCCAGTGGGAAGTTTCCACTGTAACCGTGAGTGAAGGAAATTTAAAGGGGCCAATTGAATGGAATTAAGTGCCTTTCGAAGCAAGTTTCTGTGGATTATGAGCGTACGAGATGCTCCTTCTCCTAGGCCGCAGCGTCAAGTTCCCAGGTAAGCTGCTGCGACCATTCTGATAACCGTCCAAGCCCCAAGACATTTGATTTGATTTGATTTGCTTTATTATAGTCACATGGTCTTTTCTCCTTGGAGAGACGAAGGATGAGGGGTGACCTGATAGAGGTGTACAAGATGTTGAGAGGTATAGATCGGGGTGGATTCTCGGAGGCTTTTTCCCAGGGCTGAAATGGCTGCTACGAGAGGGCACAGGTTTAAGGTGCTGGGGAGTAGGTACAGAGGAGATGTCAGGGGTGGTGGGTGAGTGGAATCGGCTGCCGTCAGTGGTGGTGGAGGCAGTGGTGGTGGAGGCAAACTCGATAGGGTCTTTTAAGAGACTTCTGGATGAGTACATGGGACTTAATAGGATTGAGGGTTATAGGTAAGCCTATATATAAGCCTAGGTAGGTAGGGACATGACCGGCGCAACTTGTGGGCCGAAGGGCCTGTTTGTGCTGTATTTTTTCTATGTTCTATGTATTAACATACAGTGAAAAGTACTGTTTCTTGCGCTCCGTACAGACCAACCGCCTGTACCCCTCTACTCCCCATCTGTTCATATGTGCATCCAGATAAGTATACGATAAATATAAGATAACAACTTAGCTCCTTCTATCTTCAAATGCATAGAATTCTCAGGCAGGGAAAGCAGTAAGTCATTGTGTAGCAGATTATTTAGTCAACACCTCTCAACGATGAGTCAATGCCATTGACCCTTGGTTCATTTGTATCAAACCATTTTACTCTCACCAAATATGTCGTAGCAATGATCTAACAACACTGACTTGCTAAACATTTCTGCCCTCTGTCACCCTATTTCACCATCGTTGAACAGAAGTGTCAAGAAGTGTCAACTTTTACAGATGCACCATAGAAAGCACTCTTTCTGGTTGTATCACAGCTTGGTATGGGCTCCTGCTCTGCCCAAGACCGCAAGGAACTACAAAAGGTCGTGAATGTAGCCCAATCCATCATGCAAACCTGCACATCATTGGTCACTAAGGGGAATTTAGCGTGGCCAATCCACCTAACCTGCACATCTTTGGACACTAAGGGGCAATTTAGCACGGCCAATCCACCTAACCCGCACATCTTTGGACACTACGGGGAAATTTAGCATGGCCAATCAACCTAACCTGCACATCTTTGGACACTAAGGGGCAATTTAGCATGGCCAATCAACCTAACCTGCACATCTTTGGACACTAAGGGGCAATTTAGCATGGCCAATCAACCTAACCTGCACATCTTTGGACACTAAGGGCAATTTAGCATGGCCAATCCACCTAACCTGCACATCTTTGGACACTAAGGGGCAATTTAGCATGGCCAATCAACCTAACCCGCACATCTTTGGACTGTATGAGGAACACAGTAAGAGTTTTAACAACACCAGGTTAAAGTCCAACAGGTTTATTTGGTAGCAAATACCATTTGCACATTTCCACTCCATCTGACGAAGGAGCAGCGCTCCGAAAGCTAATGGTATTTGCTACCAAATAAACCTGTTGGACTTTAACCTGGTGTTGTTAAAACTCTTACTGTGTTTGCCCCAGTCCAACGCCGGCATCTCCACACTGTATGAGGAAACCAGAGCACCCGGAGGAAACCCACGCAGACACGGGGTGAACGTGCAAACTCCACACAGACAGTGACCCAAGCCGGGAATCGAACCCGGGTCCCTGGCGCTGTGAGGCAACAGTGCTAACCCACTGTGCCACCGTGCCGTGGTTAACACTGCTGCCTCACAGTGCCAGGGACCCGGGTTCGATTCCCGGCTTGGGTCACTGTCTGTGCGGAGTTTGCATGTTCTCCTCGTGTCTGCGTGGGTTTCCTCCGGGTGCTCCAGTTTCTTCCCACAGTCCGAAAGACGTGCTGGTTAGGGTGCATTGGCCGTGCTAAATTCTCCCTCGGTGTTACCCGAACAGGCGCCGGAGTGTGGCGACCGGAGGATTTTCACAGTAACTTCATTGCAGTGTTAATGTAAGCCTACTTGTGACACTAATAAATAAACTCTTAAACTTAGAGTCATAGAGTCATAGAGGTTTACAGCATGGAAACAGGCCCTTCGGCCCAACTTGTCCATAACGCCCAGTTTTTAACCACTAAGCTAGTCCCAATTGCCCACGTTTGGCCCATATCCCTCTATACCCATCTTACCCATGTAACCGTCTAAATGCTTTTTAAAAGACAAAATTGTACCCGCCTCTACTACTACCTCTGGCAGCTCGTTCCAGACACTCACCAACTTGGTACAACTTCAAAAATACGTCCCAACTCCTGTCTTCAATGTTCTGAGCAATAAAACCAAGCATGATGGGACTTGATGGATTGAGTTATAAGGAGAGGCTGGATAGATTGGGACCTTTTTCCCTGGAGTGTGGGAGGCTGAGGGGTGATCTTATAGAGGTCTATAAAATAATGAGGGGCACAGATCAGCTAGATAGTCAACATCTTTTCCCCAAGGTCGGGGAGTCTAAAACTAGAGGGCATAGGTTTAAGGTGAGAGGGGAGAGATGCAAAAGTGTCCAGAGGGACAATTCTTTCACACAGAGGGTGGTGAGTGTCTGGAACGAGCTGCCAGAGGTAGTAGTAGAGGCGGGTACAATTTTGTCTTTTAAAAAGCATTTAGATAGTTGCATGGGTAAGATGGGTATAGAGGGATATGGGCCAAATGCGGGCAATTGGGATTAGCTTAGGGGTTTAAAAAAAAAGGGTGGCATGGACAAGTTGGGCCGAAGGGCCTGTTTCCATGCTGTAAACCTCTATGACTCTTTGGGTGAGATGGGTATAGACGAATATGGGCCAAGCGCGGGCAATTGGGACTAGCTTAGTGGTTAAAAACTGGGCGGCATGGACAAGCTGGGCCGAAGGGCCTGTTTCCACGCTGTAAACCTCTATGACACCATGGCCAGAATTTTCCCCGCACGTCCGCCCCAATTCCGAGCGAGGCTCGGAGAACTGCATTCTCGTGTTGGTCTCGGGTTCGATCGTACGAAGCTCGGGATCGGGGCGGACGGGTCAGTAAAATTCTGGCTATAGTGTCATCGAGGTTTACAGCCTGGCAACAGGCCCTTGGGCCCAACCTGTCCATGCCGCCCAGTTTTTAACCACTAAGCCAGTCCCAATTGCCGGCCGTCTGTCTTCAGGGGAGGAGGGGCGTCTCTCTCCGCCGCCTCCCCTCACCCAGCACATCTACACCTCCGCAGAAGGTAAAAATTAATTTCTGAGGAGAATTCTTTCAATACACCTCACACCTGCTGTGAAAATTCTGCATGAAGCAATTACAGTTCCATAATGGGATTGCAAGGATTTCCGGGGAACACAAAGGGCTCCAAAAGAAAATAATCTTTTAGGGACGGATTTATTGCAATTGAAGTATTTCTGGACGCCTTCATTAAGTTGGTTAATTTTCATTGCCTTCGGTGTGCTTTGGACAGTGTTATATAGTGCTATTAAAATCAATTTGAATAAATCTTGAACTGAGGCAAAAGATAAGAATCATTTTTTTCTATGCGGCTTGGGAACTGCCTATAATAAAGCAATTCTGCAGCTAAAATACATAATTCCTCTCATTCAGGCAGCCCGTTTCAAGAAATTAAATCCAAATACATTTCGCCAGGTGAAAAGAGTTGTGCGTTGGCATCAGCATTCTAAAATTAAGATTCAATTTACTTGAATTAGCTTTGTTTAGCTGGATAAATAAAATATTCAAAGGCTGAATAGCATTTCTGATTTAGAGGTAATGCAACTTGGCTCGCTTCATGAGGTTGTCCAGAGATAAAAAGTGTCTTAAAGTGGGCAACGGCTGCAGCTGGAGGCGAGGAAGAGAGGTCCCTTGTGAAGACTTTAATCAGGCAATTGAGTATGATGTCCCTGATTGAGAGTTTAACCCCAGAATGTTAGGGGACTTGGGGAAATAAATAGTGATGTCTTAAGGAGTGTACATATTACAGAGGAAGAGGTGCTGGAAGTCTTAAAGTGCTTCAAGGTAGATAAGTCCTCCGGGACCTGATGAAGTGTATCCCAGGACGTTGTGGGAGGCGAGGGAGGAAATTGCGGGTCCCCTAGCCGAGATATTTGAATCATCGATAGGCACGGGTGATGTACCTGAAGATTGGAGAGTGGCAAATGTTGTGCCTTTGTTTAAAAAGGGCTGGAGGGAAAAACCTGGGAACTACAGGCCGGTGAGCCTCACATCTGTGGTGGGTAAGTTGTTGGAAGGTATTTTGAGAGACAGGGTCTACAGGCATTTAGAGACACAAGGACTGATTAGGGACAGTCAGCATGGCTTTGTGAGTGGAGAATCATGTCTCACAAATTTGATTGAGTTTTTTGAAGGGGTAGCCAAGAAGGTAGCTGAGGGCAGTGCAGTTGATGTTGTCTACATGGACTTTAGCAAGGCCTTTGACAAGGTACCGCATGGTAGGTTGTTGCATAAGGTTAAATCTCACGGGATCCAGGGTGAGGTATCTAACTGGATACAAAATTGGCTTCTTGACAGGAGTTGAACAACACCAGGTTAAAGTCCAACAGGTTTATTTGGTAGCAAAAGCCACACAAGCTTTCGGAGCTCCAAGCCCCTTCTTCAGGTGAGTGGGAATTCTGTTCACAAACAGGGCATATAAAGACACAGACTCAATTTACATGAATAATGGTTGGAATGCGAATACTTACAGCTAATCAAGTCTTTAAGATACAAACAACGTGAGTGGAGAGAGCATCAAGCCAGGCTAAAAAGATGTGTATTGTCTCCAGACAAGACAGCCAGTGAAACTCTGCAGGTCCAGGCAGGCTGTGGGGGTTACAAATAGTGTGACATGAACCCAATATCCCGGTTGAGGCCGTCCTCGTGTGTGCGGAACTTGGCTATCAGTCTCTGCTCAGTGACTCTGCGCCGTCGTGTGTCGTGAAGGTCGTTTACCCCAGTCCAACGCCGGCATCTCCACTTCTTGACAGGAGCCAGAAGGTGGTTGTAGAGAGTTGTTTTTCAAACTGGAGGCCTGGGACCAGCGGTGTGCCTCAGGGATCAGTGCTGGGTCCACTGTTATTTGTCATTTATATTAATGATTTGGATGAGAATATAGGAGGCATGGTTAGTAAGTTTGCAGATGACACCAAGATTAGTGGCGTAGTGGACAGTGAAGAAAGTTATCTCCAATTGCAATGGGATCTTGATCAATTGGACCAGTGGGCTGATGAATGGCAGATGGAGTTTAATTTTGGTAGATTGAACCAGGGCAGGACTTACTCAGTTAATGGTAAGGCGTTGGGGAGAGTTACAGAACAAAGAGATCTAGGGGTACAGGTTCATAGCTCCTTGAAAGTGGAGTCACAAGTGGACAGAGTGGTGAAGAAGGCATTCAGGATGCTTGGTTTCATTGGTCAGAACATTGAATACAGGAATTGGGACGTCTTGTTGAAGTTGTACAAGACATTGGTAAGGCCACACTTGGAATACTGTGTACAGTTCTGGTCACCCTATTATAGAAAGGATATTATTCAACTAGAAAGAGTGCAGAAAAGATTTACTAGGATGCTACTGGGACTTGATGGTTTGAGTTATAAGGAGAGGCTGGATAGACTGGGACTTTTTTCTCTGGAGTGTAGGAGGCTGAGGGGTGATCTTATAGAGGTCTATAAAATAATGAGGGGCACAGATCAGCTAGATAGTCAATATCTTTTCCCAAAGGTAGGGGAGTCTAAAACTAGAGGGTATAGGTTTAAGGGGAGAGATACAAAAGGGTCCAGAGGTGAGTGTTTGGAACAAGCTGCCAGAGGTAGTATTGGAGGTGAGTACAATTTTGTCTTCTAAAAAGCGTTGAGACAGTTACATGAGTAAGATGGGTATAGAGGGATATGGGCCAAATACGGGCAGTTGGGATTAGCTTAGGGGTTTAAATAAAAAAGGGTGGCATGGACAAGTTGGGCAGAAGGGCCTGTTTCCATGCTGTAAACCTCTATGACTCTATGAGAAGGTGCAACCCCAGCAATTTCAGAAGATCTGGCCCAGAGTGGTGGACCTCGGAAGAATGTAGTTGAACTTTGTAAGCTTTGGTAGGTTGGTGCAAAAGGTTGGATCTCATGGGATAAAGGGGGAGGTGGCTAGATGGGTGGAGAACTGGCTTGGTCACAGAAGACAGAGGGTGGTAGTGGGAGGGTCTTTTTCCGGCTGGAGGCCTGTGAAAAGTGGTGTTCCACAGGGCTCTGTATTGGGACCTCTGCTGTTTGTGATTTATATAAACGATCTGGAAGAATGTGTAACTGGGGTGATCAGTAAGTTTGCGGACGACACAAAATTGGCTGGACTTGCAGATAGTGAGGAACATTGTCAGAGGCTACAGAAGGATATAGATAGGCTGGAAATTTGGGCAAAGAAATGGCAGATGGAGTTCAATCCTGATAAATGCGAAGTGATGCATTTTGGTAGAACTAATGCAGGGAGGAGCTATACGATAAATGGCAGAACCATAAAGGGTGTAGATACGCAGAGGGACCTGGGTGTGCAAGTCCACAGATCCTTGAAGGTGACGTCACAGGTGGAGAAGGTGGTGAAGAAGGCATATGGCATGCTTGCCTTTATAGGACGGGGCATAGAGTATAAAAGTTGGGGTCTGATGTTGCAGATGTATAGAACGTTGGTTCGGCCGCATTTGGAATACTGCGTCCAGTTCTGGTCGCCACACTACCAGAAGGATGTGGAGGCTTTGGAGAGAGTATAGAGGAGGTTTACCAGGATGTTGCCTGGTATGGAGGGGCTTAGTTATGAGGAGATATTGGGTAAACTGGGGTTGTTCTCCCTGGAAAGATGGAGGATGAGGGGAGACTTAATAGAGGTGTATAAAATTATGAAAGGCATAGATAGGGTGAACGGTGGGAAGCTTTCCCCCAGGTCGGTGGTGACGTTCACGAGGGGTCATAGGTTCAAGGTGAGGTGGGGGGGAGGTTTAACTCAGATATCAGAAGGACATATTTTACACAGAGGGTGGTGGGGGCCTGGAATGCGCTGCCAGGCAAGGTGGTGGAGGCGGACATGCTGGGAACGTTTAAGACTTATCTAGATAGCCACATGAACGGAGTGGGAATGGAGGGATACAAAAGAATGGTCTAGTTTGGACCAGGGAGCGGCACGGGCTTGGAGGGCCGAAGGGCCTGTTCCTGTGCTGTATTGTTCTTTGTTCTTTGTTTGGAAGGTGTAACATTGACAGGCAAAGCTCTGGAAGGCGAAGCCTGGTTGGGGAACCTGTGAATGTGATGTATCTGGATTTCCAGGCATTTGACAAGGTGCCGCACCAAAGATTGCTGCATAAGATAAAGGTGCACAGTGTTACAGATCATGTATCAGCATGGATAGAGGATTGGTTAACTAACAGAAAGCAAAGAGTGGGGGTAAATGGGTGTTTTTCTGGTTGGCGATCAGTGATTAGTGGTGTGCCCCGCAATTGTTTACGATTTACATGGATGATTTGGAGTTGGGGACCAAGTGTAGTGTGTCAAAATTCGCAGATGACACTAAGATGAGTGGCAGAGCAAAGTGTGCAGAGGATGCTGAAAGTCTGCAAAGGGATATAGATAGTCTAAGTGAGTGGGCGAGGGTATGGCAGATGGAGTACAATGTTGGTAAATGTGAGGTCATCCATTTTGGTAGGAATAACAGCAAAATGGACTATTATTTAAATGGTAAAACATTGCAGCATGCTGCTGTGCAGAGGGACCTGGGTGTCCTTGTGCAGGAATCTCAAGGAATTGGTTTGCAGGTGCAGCAGGTAATTAAGAAGGCAAATGGAATTTTGTCCTTCATTGCGAGAGGGATGGAGTTTAAAAACAGCGAGGTTATGTTGCAGCTGTATAAGGTGCTGGTGAGGCCACACCTGGAGTACTGTGTACAGTTTTGGTCTCCTTACTTGAGAAAGGATGTACTGGCACTGGAGGGGGTGCAGAGGAGATTCACTAGGTTGATTCCGGAGTTGAGAGGGTTGGCTTATGAGGAGAGATTGAGTAGACTGGGGCTATACTCATTGGAACTCAGAAGAATGAGGGGAGATCTTGTAGAAACATATAAGATTATGAAGGGAATAGATAAGATAGAAGCAGGGAAGTTGTTTCCACTGGCGGGTGAAACTAGAACTAGGGGGCATGGCCTCAAAATAAGGAGGAGCAGATTTAGGACTGAGTTGAGGAGGAACTTCTTCACACAAAGGGTTGTGAATCTGTGGAATTCCCCGCCCAGTGAAGCAGTTGAGGCTTCCTCATTGAATGTTTTTAAGGCAAGGATAGATGAATTTTTGAACAGTAAAGGAATTAAGGGTTATGGTGAGCGGGCGGGTAAGTGGAGCTGAGTCCACAAAAAGATCAGCCATGATCTTATTGAATGGCGGAGCAGGCTCGAGGGACCAGATGGCCTACTCCTGCTCCTAGTTCTTATGTTCTTATGTCCAAAGATTTTATGGTTGTTAATGGACTGTCTGTTACCGTATCATGTGGTTTTTTCATATTGTATTAGTTGGTTATTCTCCCCTCACCTTTTTCCCTTGCATTATTTGTGGCCTGGGGGGTCGTCCCCCCCCCCCCCCTCTCCCCGGATAGAGCAACCCTCGGAGGGTGTAGCATCCGGTTAGGGAGAGTTCTCGGTGGTGAAACCCCGGACATATTAACACCAGAAGGTCCCCATCCTCTGGGAGAAGAACCGGAAGTGCAGCCTGGACTGAGTACCCGGGAGAACCTCCCTCGCCGTTCCGGCCGAAAATCTGGAGGGGAGGCCTCCCCTCTTCCCAACTCTGGCCGAACATCCGTAAGGTGTAACTCCCAAAGGATACAAGTACCTCTGGAGGATTGGCATCCCCGGGCATGGGGAAAAAACACAGGAGGCAATGTCCTGGAGGGCAACGGATAAGCTTCAATGTTCATTTTTGTTGTGTACAGTTTGCTGTGTTGTACTAATGTTTGTAGATTGTTGAATTATGATTTGTAGATTGAGGTGTATTTAGCGGGCAATAAGGCCTGGGAAACTATAACCGACAATGAACCCTTCCTAAATAGAAGGTAGTAATTGTAGGTTATTGATCAATGGATGGCGTTAACCTTTGGTAATGTATCTTGCATATCCGTCCCTTGAATATTTGGAATTGTTTTGCAATAACGTATTTGTAATAAACAGGAGAGGTCTCTGATTGAGAGGTTCCCCTTCCGGGTCAGGCGCCCCACAGCTTGAGCCACCTCTTGGACATGACCTCTGTGCCCTTTGCCACTGCTTGGAGGCGTTCGCTATACGGGCTGCGACTGCACACCTTCAACTACCGCGCCGTCGCTCGGGTACACCGTGGCGGGCCTTGTTGCGCCGGGCGGTGGAGATCCCCAATGGAGGTCCCCCTACGGAGGGATCTCCCCCCCCGACTATCTCAGGGACCTGGGGTGGAGGGTGCCACTTGCAGCAGTACGGTACTATCGGAGGTTGTACCGGTTCACGGGCTCCCTTTTTGCAACCTTGTGGAGTGCGTGGACCATGTCTACGTTAAGTGTTGTAGGCTGCACAATCTTTTCCGTTTTCTCAACAACCTTTTATTGACGTTTTGCTTGCACTTCAACCCCGCGCTCCTGATCTACGGACACCCGGTGCGGAGGAGGGGAATCATAGAATCTCTACAGTGCAGAGTGAGGCCATTCGGCCCATCGAGTCTGCACCGACCATAATCCCATCCAGGCCCTATCCCCATAACCCCATGCATTTACCCTAGCTGGTCCCCCTGACACAATTTAGCATGGCCAATCCACCTAACCTGCACATCTTTGGTCACTAAGGGGCAATTTAGCACGGCCAATCCACCCAACCTGCACATTTTTGGACTGCGGGAGGAAACCGGAGCACCCGGAGGAAACCCACGCAGACACAGGGGGAGAACGTGCAGACTCCACACAGACGGTGACCCAAGCCGGGAATCGAACCCGGGTCCCTCGAGCTGTGAGGCAGCAGTGCTAACCCACTGTGCCACCAGACCTCCTCATGAAACTGCTCCTGGGCCTAGCAAGGTCCAGGCAGAGGGCAATCGAGGGGGTCGTCCAACCCGACTGTCTGCCCTTCTATCGTGGCTTTATTCGCGGCCGGGTACCCTGGAAAGGGAGCATGTGGTGCCCAAGGGCACAGTTGATGCCTTCCGTGCCTGCTGAGCATCGCAGGGACTGGGGTGTATTCTCGACCCCTTTAATCACATTTTAATTTGATGTTTTAAGCTTCCATTCCGCTTGGTCCTTTCTTTTGGGCTGTTCCCCTCCTTTTAGAATCACAGAGTCATAGAGGTTTCCAACATGGAAACAGGCCCTTCGGCCCAACTTGTCCATGCCGCCCTTTTTTTTAAACCCCTAAGCTAATCCCAATTGCCCGCATTTGGCCCATATCCCTCTATACCCATCTTACCCATGTAACTGTCTAAACGCTTTTTAAAAGACAAAATTGTACCCGCCTCTACTCCTACCTCTGGCAGCTTGTTCCAGACACTCACCACCCTCTGTGTGAAACAATTGCCCCTCTGGACACTTTTGTATCTCTCCCCTCTCACCTTAAACCTATGCCCTCTAGTTTTAGACTCCCCTCCCTTTGGGAAAAGATATTGACCATCTAGCTGAACTGTGACCCTCATTATTTTATAGACCTCTATAAGATCACCCCTCAGCCTCCTACGCTCCAGAGAAAAAAGTCCCAGTCTATCCAGCCTCTCCTTATAACTCAATCCATCAAGTCCCGGTGGCATCCTAGTAAATCTTTTCTGCACTCTTTCTAGTTTAATAATATCCTTTCTACAATAGGGTGACCAGAATTGCACACAGTATTCCAAGTGTGGCCTTACTAATGTCTTGTACAACTTCAACAAGACGTTCCAACTCCTGTACCCAATGTTCTGACTGATGAAACCAAGCATGCTGAATGCCTTCTTCACCACTCTGTCCACCTGTGACTCCACTTTCAAGGAGCTATGAGCATGTACCCCTCGATCTCTTTGTTCTGTAACTCTCCCCAACGCCCTACCATTAACTGAGTAAGTCCTGCCCTGGTTCAATCTACCAAAATGCATCACCTCGCATTTGTCTAAATTAAACTCCATCTGCCATTCGTCAGCCCACTGGCCCAATTGATCAAGATCCCGTTGCAATTGGAGATAACTTTCTTCACTGTCCACGATGCCACCAATCTTGGTGTCATCTGCAAACTTACTAACCATGCCTCCTATATTCTCATCCAAATCATTAATATACATGACAAATAACAGTGGGCCCAGCACTGATCCCTGAGGCACACCGCTGGTCCCAGGCCTCCAGTTTGAAAAACAACTCTCTACAACCACCCTCTGGCTTCTGTCAAGAAGCCAATTTTGTATCCCGTTAGATACCTCACCCTGGATCCCGTGAGATTGAACCTTATGCAACAACCTACTATGCAGTTAGGGAGTTGCCCCTTTTGAGTTGTCCCTGAGTTAAGTTGATTTTTGTATATTTGGTTGGTACACAATTGGGCCAGTGGGCTGATTGAGAGCAACTCGGCGATGGCCTGGTGGTATTATGGCTGGAATATTAATGCGGAAACTCAGCTAATGTTCTGGGGGACCCGAGTTCGAATCCCGCCACGGCAGATGGTGGAATTTGAATTCAATAATTAACTGGGGGAAAAGACAACATCAATGGAGTAAGAATGGATCTCGGCCAAAAGAAATTAGAGAGTCGAAGGTTGGCAGGAAAACTGGCAACTGAACAACCTTTTGAGAAGAGCTGGTTCAAGCATAGTCAAGGTAAATACCATAAGACCATAAGACATAGGAGCGGAAGTAAGGCCATTCGGCCCATCGAGTCCACTCCACCATTCAATCATGGTTGATTTCAACTCCATTTACCCGCTCTCTCCCCATAGCCCTTAATTCCTCGAGAAATCAAGAATTTATCAATTTCTGTCTTGAAGACGCTTAACGTCTCGGCCTCCACAGCCCTCTGTGGCAATGAATTCCACAGACCTACCACTCTCTGGCTGAAGAAATTTCTCCTCATCTCTGTTCTAAAGTGACTCCCTTTTATTCTAAGGCTGTGCCCCCGCGTCCTAGTCTCCCCTGCTAATGGAAACAACTTCCCTACGTCCATCCTATCTAAGCCGTTCATTATCTTGTAAGTTTCTATTAGATCTCCCCTCAACCTCCTAAACTCCAATGAATACAATCCCACGATCCTCAGACATTCATCGTATGTCAGGCCTACCATTCCCGGGATCATCCGTGTGAATCTCCGCTGGACCCGCTCCAGTGCCAGTATGTCCTTCCTGAGGTGTGGGGCCCAAAATTGCTCACAGTACTCCAAATGGGGCCTAACCAGTGCTTTATAAAGCCTCAGAAGTACATCCCTGCTTTTGTATTCCAAGCCTCTTGAGATAAATGACAACATTACATTTGCTTTCTTAATTACGGACTCAACCTGCAAGTTTACCTTTAGAGAATCCTGGACTAGGACTCCCAAGTCCCTTTGCACTTTAGCATTATGAATTTTGTCACCGTTTAGAAAATAGTCCATGCCTCTATTCTTTTTTCCTTCTCCTTCAAGGGGAAAGGTTGGCCGTGAAACCATTGTCGGAAAAACCCATCTGGTTCACTCATGTCCTTCACTAAAAGATGTCGCTAATTGATGGCCCAATAAGGGAGCCCCATGTCCTGTATGTAAACAGGAGTGTTAGTCCCTCTGCGGTCCTGATGCAGATAGCACGCTGTAGGCACTCTGTATAGTACGATGGGATCTTGTAAATAAAGGAGCTTTGGCAACGGGACTTTTGCCTCCGTGGTCTCATTACACCCTGCATTGCAAAGAGACTGGAGTATAAAAGTAGAGAAGTGTTTATTTAAATTGTATAGGGTGTTGGTGAGACCACATCTGGAGTATTGTGTCCAGTTTTGGTCTCCTTATTTGAGGAAGGGTGTGGTGGTGTTGGAGGCAGTTCAGAGGAGGCTCACCAGACTGATTCCGGGGCTGAAGGAGTTGATGTAAAGTAAAGTTTATTTATTAGTCACAAGAAAGGCTTACATTAACACTGCGATGAAGTTACTGTGAAATTCCCCAAGTCGCCACGCTCCAGCGCCTGTTCGGGTCAATGCACCCTAACCAGCACGTCTTTCAGACTGTGGGAGGAAACCGGAGCACCCGGAGGAAACCCACGCAGACACGGGGGGAGAACGCGCAGACTCCACACAGACAGTGACCCAAGCCGGGAATCGAACCCGGGTCCCTGGCGCTGTGAGGCAGCAGTGCTAACCCGCTGTGCCACCCATTGAGGAGAGATTAAACAGTTTTGGGCTTATACTCATTGGAGGATCGAGGGGATCTGATTGAGGGATATAAAAGGGATTGATAAAGTAAATGTAGACCGAATCATGGAGTCATAGAAACCCTACAGTGCAGAAAGAGGCCATTCAGCCCATCGAGTCTGCACCGACCACAATCCCACCTCAGGCCCAATCCCCACAACCCTACACATTTACCCCACTAATCCCTCTAACCTACACATCCCGGGACACGAAGGGGCAATTGCAAGATAATCAAGTCTTTACTCAAGTGATTGCCTATAAAGATTCGCATTCCAACCGTTATCTTGCAGTTGTGCCTCTGTCTGTATATGCCGTGTTTGTGGAACCCAACTCTCCACTCACCTGATGAAGGAGCAGCGCTCCGAAAGCTCATGTTTCCAAATATACCTGTCGGCCTTTAACCTGGTGTTGTGAGACTTCTTACCGCTATTTAACATCCAGCCTGCCAACACCAAAGCAGTACTCCAGGCTGCCAACAAAGCTTGCCTCAAGTCTAACCCTCCTCAAAGCCTGGTTCTCTGGAAGATTCCTTCCATCACCTGCAAAGTGGACCAAGTCTCTGCATACCAACCTCATCTTCCTGCGTCATCACCAACTTTGAATGAATCCCTCAGCTCCTGCTTTCAGCGAGCTGAATCCGCCTAAACCTTAACTCCTATGTGAAGGGACCCTCCCTCGACGAGCATTCTGGACTAGTTACTGTGCCCACCCTAGTCCGACGCGGGCATCTCCACATCATGACTCCTTGTGGGAAGAGGGGTTTGAGAATGTACGGCTTTGGTCAAAAATGATAACAGGAGTTTTGAAGAGTTTTGTTTTGGGCCAAGTTTGAAGGTTGGAGAATCATCCTTAATCTGGCCCTTGATACTGCTGGAAAGACAAGATGTCAGCGACCACAGGGCAAAGCCACTTCAGATTTACTGGAAGCTTTTAATGGTCCAAAAGATAAAATAGGTTGTAATACTATCGTAAACATTATTAAGCATCTTTATGGCCAGACCTGAGAGCTTGACAGACTGAAATATAGCTCTGAGTGCAACTGCCTGTTCTATAAAAGACATTTCTTTTCACTGTCAAATCTATGGCTATTGATTCTGTTCAAGATGCGAATCCTGACAATTAAAATGTTCTTCCATCAAGGTGGAAGCTCTGGAAGCCTACTTTTCAAGAAGAAAGTTAAGAGTATGGGCACGGTTAGCACGGCTGCCTCACGGCACCAGGGACCCAGTTTTGATTCTGTCCAAAGATGTGCGGGTTGGGTGGATTGGCCGTGCTAAATTGCCCCTTAGTGTCCAAAGATGTGCGGGTTGGGTGGATTGGCCGTGCTAAATTGCCCCTTAGTGTCCAAAGATGTGCGGGTTGGGTGGATTGGCCATGCTAAATTGCCCCTTAGTGTCCAAAGATGTGCGGGTTGGGTGGATTGGCCGTGCTAAATTGCCCCTTAGTGTCCAAAGATGTGCGGGTTAGGTGGATTGCGCCACGCTAAATTGTCCCTTAGTGTCCAAAGATGTGCGGGTTGGGTGGATTGGCCATGCTAAATTGTCCCTTCGTGTCCAAAGATGTGCGGGTTAGGTGGATTGGCCATGCTAAATTGTCCCTTAGTGTCCAAAGATGTGCTGTTAGGGTGGATTGGCCATGCTAAATTGCCCCTTAGTATCCAAAGATATGCTGTTTGGGTGGATTGGCCATGCTAAATTGTCCCTTAGTGTCCAAAGGTGTGCGGGTTGGGTGGATTGGCCATGCTAAATTGTCCCTTAGTGTCCAAAGATGTGCAGGTTGGGTGGATTGGCCATGCTAAATTGCCCCTTAGTGTCCAAAGATGTGCGGGTTAGGTGGATTGCGCCACGCTAAATTGTCCCTTAGTGTCCAAAGATGTGCGGGTTGGGTGGATTGGCCATGCTAAATTGTCCCTTCGTGTCCAAAGATGTGCGGGTTAGGTGGATTGGCCATGCTAAATTGTCCCTTAGTGTCCAAAGATGTGCTGTTAGGGTGGATTGGCCATGCTAAATTGCCCCTTAGTATCCAAAGATATGCTGTTTGGGTGGATTGGCCATGCTAAATTGTCCCTTAGTGTCCAAAGGTGTGCGGGTTGGGTGGATTGGCCATGCTAAATTGTCCCTTAGTGTCCAAAGATGTGCAGGTTGGGTGGATTGGCCATGCTAAATTGCCCCTTAGTGTCCAAAGATGTGCGGGTTAGGTGGATTGGCCATGCTAAATTGCCCCTTAGTGTCCAAAGATGTGCGGGTTAGGTGGATTGGCCATGCTAAATTGCCCCTTAGTGTCCAAAGATGTGCAGGTTGGGTGGATTGGCCATGCTAAATTGTCCCTTAGTGTCCAAAGATGTGCGGGTTGGGTGGATTGGCTATGCTAAATTGTCCCTTAGTGTCCAAAGATGTGCGGGTTGGGTGGATTGGCCATGCTAAATTGCCCCTTCATGTCCAAAGATGTGCGGGTTGGGTGGATTGACCATGCTAAATTGCCCCTTAGTGTCCAAAGATGTGCGGGTTGGGTGGATTGGCCATGCTAAATTGCCCCTTAGTGTCCAAAGATGTGCGGGTTAGGTGGATTGGCCATGCTAAATTGCCCCTTAGTGTCCAAAGATGTGCAGGTTGGGTGGATTGGCCATGCTAAATTGTCCCTTAGTGTCCAAAGATGTGCGGGTTGGGTGGATTGGCCATGCTAAATTGCCCCTTAGTGTCCAAAGAGGTGTGGGTTAGGTGGATTGGCCATGCTAAATTGTCCCTTCGTGTCCAAAGATGTCTGGGTTAGGTGGATTGGCCATGCTAAATTGCCCCTTCGTGTCCAAAGATGTGCGGGTTGGGTGGATTGTCCATGCTAAATTGCCCCTTAGTGTCCAAAGATGTGCAGGTTGGGTGGATTGGCCATGCTAAATTGCCCCTTAGTGTCCAAAGATGTGCAGGTTGGGTGGATTGGCCATGCTAAATTGCCCCTTAGTGTCCAAAGATGTGCAGGTTGGGTGGATTGGCCATGCTAAATTGCCCCTTAGTGTCCAAAGATGTGCAGGTTGGGTGGATTGGCCATGCTAAATTGCCCCTTAGTGTCCAAAGATGTGCAGGTTGGGTGGATTGGCCATGCTAAGGGACAATTTAGCACGGCCAATCCACCTAAACCTCACATCTTTGGACACCCCCCAAGGGACAATTTAGCATGGCCAATCCACCTAACCCGCACATCTTTGGACACTAAGGGGCAATTTAGCATGGCCAATCCACCTAAACCACACATCTTTGGACACTAAGGGGCAATTTAGCATGGCCAATCCACCTGACCTGCACATCTTTGGACACTAAGGGGCAATTTTGCATGGCCAATCCACCTAAACCACACATCTTTGGACACTAAGGGGCAATTTAGCATGGCCAATCCACCTAACCTGCACATCTTTGGACACTAAGGGGCAATTTAGCATGGCCAATCCACCTAACCTGCACATCTTTGGACACTAAGGGGCAATTTAGCATGGCCAATCCACCTAACCTGCACATCTTTGGACACTAAGGGGCAATTTAGCATGGCCAATCCACCTAACCCACACATCTTTGGACACTAAGGGGCAATTTAGCATGGCCAATCCGTCTAACCTGCACATCTTTGGACACTACGGGGCAATTTAGCATGGCCAATCCACCTAAACCACACATCTTTGGACACTAAGGGGCAATTTAGCATGGCCAATCCACCTAAACCCACTCTGTGTTTCATACAGAGAAGCCTCCAACTATTCAAAATGAAACTTAAGTTTAAATTTATTTATTAGTGTGACAAGTAAGGCTTACATTAACATTGCGATGAAACTAGTGTGAAAATCCCCCAGTCGCCACACTCCGGCGCCTGTTACAAAGAACAAAGAACAAAGAACAATACAGCACAGGAACAGGCCCTTCGGCCCTCCAAGCCCGCGCCACTCCCTGCTCCAAACTAGACCATTCTTTTGTATCCCTCCATTCCCACTCCGTTCATGTGGCTATCTAGATAAGTCTTAAACGTTCCCAGTGTGTCCGCCTCCACCACCTTGCCCGGCAGCGCATTCCAGGCTCCACCACCCTCTGTGTAAAATACGTCCTTCTGATATTCGTGTTAAACCTCCCCCCCTTCACCTTGAACCTATGACCCCTCGTGAACGTCACCACCGACCTGGGGAAAAGCTTCCCACCGTTCACCCTATCTATGCCTTTCATAATTTTATACACCTCATCCTCTGTCTTTCCAGTGAGAACAACCCCAGTTTACCCAATCTCTCCTCATAACTGAGCCCTTCCATACCAGGCAACATCCTGGTAAACCTCCTCTGCACTCTCTCCAAAGCCTCCACGTCCTTCTGGTAGCGTGGCGACCAGAACTGGGCGCAGTATTCCAAATGCGGCCGAACCAATGTTCTATACAACTGCAACATCAGACTCCAACTTTTATACTCTATGCCCCGTCCTATAAAGGCAAGCATGCCATATGCCTTATTCACTACCTTCTCCACCTGTGACGTCACCTTCACGGATCTGTGGACTTGCACACCCAGGTCCCTCTGCGTATCTACACCCTTTATGGTTCTGCCATTTATCGTATAGCTCCCCCCTACGTTAGTTCTACCAAAATGCATCACTTCGCATTTATCTGGATTGAACTCCATCTGCCATTTCTTTGCCCAAATTTCCAGCCTATCTATATCCTTCTGTAGCCTCTGACAATGTTCCTCACTATCTGCAAGTCCAGCCATTTTCGTGTCGTCCGCAAACTTACTGATCACCCCAGTTACACCTTCTTCCAGATCGTTTATAGAAATCACAAACAGCAGAGGTCCCAATACAGAGCCTGCGGAACACCACTAGTCACAGGCATCCAGCCGGAAAAAGACCCTTCCACTACCTCCCTCTGTCCTTCTGTGACCAAGCCAGTTCTCCACCCATCTAGCCACCTCCCCCTTTATCCCATGAGATCCAACCTTTTGCATGAGGGACCTACCATGAGGGACTTTGTCAAACGCTTTACTAAAGTCCATATAGACGACATCCACGGCCCTTCCCTCGTCAACCAATCTAGTCACTTCTTCAAAAAACTCCACCAGGTTAATGAGGCATGACCTCCCTCTCACAAAACCATGCTGACTATCGTTAATGAGTTTATTCCTCTCTAAATGCGCATACATCCTATCTCTAAGAATCCTCTCCAACAACTTCCCTACCATGGACGTCAAGCTCACCAACCTATAATTACCCGGGTTATCCTTCCTACCCTTCTTAAATAACGGGACCACATTAGCTATCCTCCAATCCTCTGGGACCTGGATTAGTTGTAAGTATTCGCATTCCAACCATTATTCATGTAAATTGAGTCTGTGTCTTTATAAGTTCTGTTTGTGAACAGAATTCCCACTCACCTGAAGAAGGGGCTTAGAGCCTCGAAAGCTTGTGTGGCTTTTGCTACCAAATAAACCTGTTGGACTTTAACCTGGTGTTATTAAACTTCTTACTGACCTCACCTGTGTCCAGTGATGAGACAAAGATTTGCGTCAGAGGCCCAGCGATTTCATCTCTCGTCTCCCTGAGCAGCCTTGGAGAGATTCCATCAGGCCCTGGGGATTTGTCAGTCTTTATATTCCCTAAAAAACCTAACACTTCCTCCCTTGTAATGGAGATTTTCTCTAACGGGTCAACACTCCCCTCCGAGACACTCCCAGTCAACACCTCCCTCTCTTTTGTGAATACCGACGCAAAGTATTCATTTAGGATCTCCCCTACTTCTTTGATCTCTAAGCATAATTCACCACTTTTGCCCCTGAGAGGTCCGATTTTTTTCCCTGACAACCCTTTTGTTCCGAACGTATGAATAAAATGCCTTGGGATTCTCCTTAATCCTGTCTGCCAAGGACATTTCGTGACCCCTTTTTGCCCTTCTAATTCCTCGTTTGAGTTCTTTCCTACTTTCTTTGTACTCCTCCAGAGCTCCCTCTGTTTTTAGCTGCCTGGACCTAACTTACGCCTCTCTTTTCTTTTTGACCAATCCCTCAATTTCCCTGGTAGGGTACAACTGAGGGAGAATTTAGCGCCTAACCAGCATGTATTTCGGACTGTGGGAGGGAAGACTTGGTCCATCGAGTCTGCACCAACTTCAATCCCACTCAGGCCCTATTCCCGCAACCCCATGCATTTATTCCACTAATCCCTCTAACCTATGCACACCAGGACATTAAAGGGCAATTTAGCACGGCCAATCCACCTAACCCGCACGTCTTTCGGACTGTGGGAGGAAACCGGAACACCCGGAGGAGACCCAGGCAGGACAAAAATATTGTGAATAGAGTATGGGAAGGTAAATACAGGAGGTTGGGTGGATTGTAATGTGTGCGTGGTAGAGAGTGTGAGGGTTGTGATTTACCAGCACATACTGGAGACAGACCAGCAATTTATTCAACTTCTCTCAGGGGAGTGAAATGTTCTCCTAATCGAAGGCAGTGGGCGGAATCTTGCCATATTTTTTCAAAGTGTCAGAATCAGGCTGAAAAACTGGCGTGTCGTTCACCAGCTGATGAGAACGGGTTTTACCCCAGCCGGACAGACAAGCCTCTTGGAGTGAATAATGTGAGTGGGCAGAGATTACTCTGATGGGGCAGTGCCCCATAGAGGCAGCAATGCAGGCTCCAGAGATGGGAGAAGCGCTTTTAAAGGGCATTATAGTCAACATTTAGGGTAAAGTTTATATATTAGTGTCACAAGTCAGCCTACATTAACACTGCAATGAAGTAATGGAAATTCCCCGTAAGTTGCCACACTCCGGCACCCGTTCGGGTACACTGAGGGAGAATTCAACAGGGCCAATGTACCCTAAGTGTTCTAAGATGTGCGGGTTAGATGGATCGGCCGTGCCAAATTACTCTTAGTGTCCAAAGATGTGTAGGTTAGGTAGATTGGCCATGCTAAATTGCTCCTTAGTGTCCAAAGATGTGCAGGTCAGGTGGATTGGCCATGCTAAATTGCCCCTTAGAGTCCAAAGATGTGCAGGTTAGATGGATTGGCCATGCTAAATTGCTCCTTAGTGTCCAAAGATGTGCAGGTTAGGTGGATTGGCCATGCTAAATTGCCCCTTAGTGTCCAAAGATGTGCACGTTAGGTGGATTGGCCATGCTAAATTGCCCCTTAGTATCCAAAGATGTGCAGGTTAGGTTGGTTGGCCATGCTAAATTGCCCCTTAGTGTCCAAAGATGTGCAGGTTAGGTGGATTGGCCATGCTAAATTGCCCCTTAGTATCCAAAGATGTGCATGTTAGGTTGGTTGGCCATGCTAAATTGCCCCTTAGTGTCCAAAGATGTGCAGGTTAGGTGGATTGGCCATGCTAAATTGCCCCTTAGTATCCAAAGATATGCTGTTTGGGTGGATTGGCCATGCTAAATTGTCCCTTAGTGTCCAAAGGTGTGCGGGTTGGGTGGATTGGCCATGCTAAATTGTCCCTTAGTGTCCAAAGATGTGCAGGTTGGGTGGATTGGCCATGCTAAATTGCCCCTTAGTGTCCAAAGATGTGCGGGTTAGGTGGATTGGCCATGCTAAATTGCCCCTTAGTGTCCAAAGATGTGCGGGTTAGGTGGATTGGCCATGCTAAATTGCCCCTTAGTGTCCAAAGATGTGCAGGTTGGGTGGATTGGCCATGCTAAATTGTCCCTTAGTGTCCAAAGATGTGCGGGTTGGGTGGATTGGCTATGCTAAATTGTCCCTTAGTGTCCAAAGATGTGCGGGTTGGGTGGATTGGCCATGCTAAATTGCCCCTTCATGTCCAAAGATGTGCGGGTTGGGTGGATTGACCATGCTAAATTGCCCCTTAGTGTCCAAAGATGTGCGGGTTGGGTGGATTGGCCATGCTAAATTGCCCCTTAGTGTCCAAAGATGTGCGGGTTAGGTGGATTGGCCATGCTAAATTGCCCCTTAGTGTCCAAAGATGTGCAGGTTGGGTGGATTGGCCATGCTAAATTGTCCCTTAGTGTCCAAAGATGTGCGGGTTGGGTGGATTGGCCATGCTAAATTGCCCCTTAGTGTCCAAAGAGGTGTGGGTTAGGTGGATTGGCCATGCTAAATTGTCCCTTCGTGTCCAAAGATGTCTGGGTTAGGTGGATTGGCCATGCTAAATTGCCCCTTCGTGTCCAAAGATGTGCGGGTTGGGTGGATTGTCCATGCTAAATTGCCCCTTAGTGTCCAAAGATGTGCAGGTTGGGTGGATTGGCCATGCTAAATTGCCCCTTAGTGTCCAAAGATGTGCAGGTTGGGTGGATTGGCCATGCTAAATTGCCCCTTAGTGTCCAAAGATGTGCAGGTTGGGTGGATTGGCCATGCTAAATTGCCCCTTAGTGTCCAAAGATGTGCAGGTTGGGTGGATTGGCCATGCTAAATTGCCCCTTAGTGTCCAAAGATGTGCAGGTTGGGTGGATTGGCCATGCTAAGGGACAATTTAGCACGGCCAATCCACCTAAACCTCACATCTTTGGACACCCCCCAAGGGACAATTTAGCATGGCCAATCCACCTAACCCGCACATCTTTGGACACTAAGGGGCAATTTAGCATGGCCAATCCACCTAAACCACACATCTTTGGACACTAAGGGGCAATTTAGCATGGCCAATCCACCTGACCTGCACATCTTTGGACACTAAGGGGCAATTTTGCATGGCCAATCCACCTAAACCACACATCTTTGGACACTAAGGGGCAATTTAGCATGGCCAATCCACCTAACCTGCACATCTTTGGACACTAAGGGGCAATTTAGCATGGCCAATCCACCTAACCTGCACATCTTTGGACACTAAGGGGCAATTTAGCATGGCCAATCCACCTAACCTGCACATCTTTGGACACTAAGGGGCAATTTAGCATGGCCAATCCACCTAACCCACACATCTTTGGACACTAAGGGGCAATTTAGCATGGCCAATCCGTCTAACCTGCACATCTTTGGACACTACGGGGCAATTTAGCATGGCCAATCCACCTAAACCACACATCTTTGGACACTAAGGGGCAATTTAGCATGGCCAATCCACCTAAACCCACTCTGTGTTTCATACAGAGAAGCCTCCAACTATTCAAAATGAAACTTAAGTTTAAATTTATTTATTAGTGTGACAAGTAAGGCTTACATTAACATTGCGATGAAACTAGTGTGAAAATCCCCCAGTCGCCACACTCCGGCGCCTGTTACAAAGAACAAAGAACAAAGAACAATACAGCACAGGAACAGGCCCTTCGGCCCTCCAAGCCCGCGCCACTCCCTGCTCCAAACTAGACCATTCTTTTGTATCCCTCCATTCCCACTCCGTTCATGTGGCTATCTAGATAAGTCTTAAACGTTCCCAGTGTGTCCGCCTCCACCACCTTGCCCGGCAGCGCATTCCAGGCTCCACCACCCTCTGTGTAAAATACGTCCTTCTGATATTCGTGTTAAACCTCCCCCCCTTCACCTTGAACCTATGACCCCTCGTGAACGTCACCACCGACCTGGGGAAAAGCTTCCCACCGTTCACCCTATCTATGCCTTTCATAATTTTATACACCTCATCCTCTGTCTTTCCAGTGAGAACAACCCCAGTTTACCCAATCTCTCCTCATAACTGAGCCCTTCCATACCAGGCAACATCCTGGTAAACCTCCTCTGCACTCTCTCCAAAGCCTCCACGTCCTTCTGGTAGCGTGGCGACCAGAACTGGGCGCAGTATTCCAAATGCGGCCGAACCAATGTTCTATACAACTGCAACATCAGACTCCAACTTTTATACTCTATGCCCCGTCCTATAAAGGCAAGCATGCCATATGCCTTATTCACTACCTTCTCCACCTGTGACGTCACCTTCACGGATCTGTGGACTTGCACACCCAGGTCCCTCTGCGTATCTACACCCTTTATGGTTCTGCCATTTATCGTATAGCTCCCCCCTACGTTAGTTCTACCAAAATGCATCACTTCGCATTTATCTGGATTGAACTCCATCTGCCATTTCTTTGCCCAAATTTCCAGCCTATCTATATCCTTCTGTAGCCTCTGACAATGTTCCTCACTATCTGCAAGTCCAGCCATTTTCGTGTCGTCCGCAAACTTACTGATCACCCCAGTTACACCTTCTTCCAGATCGTTTATAGAAATCACAAACAGCAGAGGTCCCAATACAGAGCCTGCGGAACACCACTAGTCACAGGCATCCAGCCGGAAAAAGACCCTTCCACTACCTCCCTCTGTCCTTCTGTGACCAAGCCAGTTCTCCACCCATCTAGCCACCTCCCCCTTTATCCCATGAGATCCAACCTTTTGCATGAGGGACCTACCATGAGGGACTTTGTCAAACGCTTTACTAAAGTCCATATAGACGACATCCACGGCCCTTCCCTCGTCAACCAATCTAGTCACTTCTTCAAAAAACTCCACCAGGTTAATGAGGCATGACCTCCCTCTCACAAAACCATGCTGACTATCGTTAATGAGTTTATTCCTCTCTAAATGCGCATACATCCTATCTCTAAGAATCCTCTCCAACAACTTCCCTACCATGGACGTCAAGCTCACCAACCTATAATTACCCGGGTTATCCTTCCTACCCTTCTTAAATAACGGGACCACATTAGCTATCCTCCAATCCTCTGGGACCTGGATTAGTTGTAAGTATTCGCATTCCAACCATTATTCATGTAAATTGAGTCTGTGTCTTTATAAGTTCTGTTTGTGAACAGAATTCCCACTCACCTGAAGAAGGGGCTTAGAGCCTCGAAAGCTTGTGTGGCTTTTGCTACCAAATAAACCTGTTGGACTTTAACCTGGTGTTATTAAACTTCTTACTGACCTCACCTGTGTCCAGTGATGAGACAAAGATTTGCGTCAGAGGCCCAGCGATTTCATCTCTCGTCTCCCTGAGCAGCCTTGGAGAGATTCCATCAGGCCCTGGGGATTTGTCAGTCTTTATATTCCCTAAAAAACCTAACACTTCCTCCCTTGTAATGGAGATTTTCTCTAACGGGTCAACACTCCCCTCCGAGACACTCCCAGTCAACACCTCCCTCTCTTTTGTGAATACCGACGCAAAGTATTCATTTAGGATCTCCCCTACTTCTTTGATCTCTAAGCATAATTCACCACTTTTGCCCCTGAGAGGTCCGATTTTTTTCCCTGACAACCCTTTTGTTCCGAACGTATGAATAAAATGCCTTGGGATTCTCCTTAATCCTGTCTGCCAAGGACATTTCGTGACCCCTTTTTGCCCTTCTAATTCCTCGTTTGAGTTCTTTCCTACTTTCTTTGTACTCCTCCAGAGCTCCCTCTGTTTTTAGCTGCCTGGACCTAACTTACGCCTCTCTTTTCTTTTTGACCAATCCCTCAATTTCCCTGGTAGGGTACAACTGAGGGAGAATTTAGCGCCTAACCAGCATGTATTTCGGACTGTGGGAGGGAAGACTTGGTCCATCGAGTCTGCACCAACTTCAATCCCACTCAGGCCCTATTCCCGCAACCCCATGCATTTATTCCACTAATCCCTCTAACCTATGCACACCAGGACATTAAAGGGCAATTTAGCACGGCCAATCCACCTAACCCGCACGTCTTTCGGACTGTGGGAGGAAACCGGAACACCCGGAGGAGACCCAGGCAGGACAAAAATATTGTGAATAGAGTATGGGAAGGTAAATACAGGAGGTTGGGTGGATTGTAATGTGTGCGTGGTAGAGAGTGTGAGGGTTGTGATTTACCAGCACATACTGGAGACAGACCAGCAATTTATTCAACTTCTCTCAGGGGAGTGAAATGTTCTCCTAATCGAAGGCAGTGGGCGGAATCTTGCCATATTTTTTCAAAGTGTCAGAATCAGGCTGAAAAACTGGCGTGTCGTTCACCAGCTGATGAGAACGGGTTTTACCCCAGCCGGACAGACAAGCCTCTTGGAGTGAATAATGTGAGTGGGCAGAGATTACTCTGATGGGGCAGTGCCCCATAGAGGCAGCAATGCAGGCTCCAGAGATGGGAGAAGCGCTTTTAAAGGGCATTATAGTCAACATTTAGGGTAAAGTTTATATATTAGTGTCACAAGTCAGCCTACATTAACACTGCAATGAAGTAATGGAAATTCCCCGTAAGTTGCCACACTCCGGCACCCGTTCGGGTACACTGAGGGAGAATTCAACAGGGCCAATGTACCCTAAGTGTTCTAAGATGTGCGGGTTAGATGGATCGGCCGTGCCAAATTACTCTTAGTGTCCAAAGATGTGTAGGTTAGGTAGATTGGCCATGCTAAATTGCTCCTTAGTGTCCAAAGATGTGCAGGTCAGGTGGATTGGCCATGCTAAATTGCCCCTTAGAGTCCAAAGATGTGCAGGTTAGATGGATTGGCCATGCTAAATTGCTCCTTAGTGTCCAAAGATGTGCAGGTTAGGTGGATTGGCCATGCTAAATTGCCCCTTAGTGTCCAAAGATGTGCACGTTAGGTGGATTGGCCATGCTAAATTGCCCCTTAGTATCCAAAGATGTGCAGGTTAGGTTGGTTGGCCATGCTAAATTGCCCCTTAGTGTCCAAAGATGTGCAGGTTAGGTGGATTGGCCATGCTAAATTGCCCCTTAGTATCCAAAGATGTGCATGTTAGGTTGGTTGGCCATGCTAAATTGCCCCTTAGTGTCCAAAGATGTGCAGGTTAGGTGGATTGGCCATGCTGAATTGCCCCTCAGTGTCCAAAGATGTGCGGGTTAGGTGGATTGACCATGCTAAATTGCCCCTTAGTATCGAAAGATGTGCAAGTTAGGTTGGTTGGCCATGCTAAATTGTCCCTTAGTGTCCAAATATGTGCAGGTTAGGTGGATTGGCCATGCTAAATTGCTCCTTAGTGTCCAAAGATGTGCAGGTTAGGGTGGATTGGCCATGCTAAATTGCCCCTTAGTGTCCAAAGATGTGCAGGTTAGGTGGATTGGCCATGCTAAATTGCCCCTTAGTATCCAAAGATGTGCAGGTTAGGTAGATTGGCCATGCTAAATTGCCCCTTAGTGTCCAAAGATGTGTAGGTTAGGTGGATTGGCCATGCTAAATTGCCCCTTAGTGTCCAAAGATGTGCAGGTTAGGGTGGATTGGCCATGCTAAATTGCCCCTTAGTGTCCAAAGATGTGCAGGTTAGGTGGATTGGCCATGCTAAATTGCCCCTTAGTATCCAAAGATGTGCAGGTTAGGTAGATTGGCCATGCTAAATTGCCCCTTAGTGTCCAAAGATGTGCAGGTTAGGTGGATTGGCCATGCTAAATTGCCCCTTAGTGTCCAAAGATGTGCGGGTTAGGTGGATTGGCCATGCTAAATTGCCCCTTAGTGTCCAAAGATGTGCGGGTTAGGTGGATTGGCCATGCTAAATTGGCCCTTAGTGTCCAAAGATGTGCACATTAGGTGGGGGGGAATGTGCAAACTCCACACAGGTAGTGACCCGAACCTGGAATCGAACCCAGGTCCCTGGCGGTGTGAAGCTGCAGTGCTAACCCACTGTGCCACCCATGAGGGAGGAAACAGTAGAAGGGTAAGATGACGGGGGGGAGATGAGGAGAAGCTGGGGAGGTGGGGAGTGAGGGTGGTGATGGGAGGAGACTTGAGTGGAGCAGAAACGCTGGCAGAACGATTGAGCTGAATGGCCTGCTTCTGTGGTGTAAACACCATGTTGAACATCGCGGCTTATATTTTGAAAGCCAGATACTGGAGCGATATTTGGCCCGTGGTGTGACTGACGCACATGGCACTTTTGACATGACCTCAGCAAATATTGTAATTCAAGTTCCAATGTTATTGTTCAGAGGGCTACTTATCCACCTCTGGCCAGCAAGGGACATGACTGTTACCATAGTGACTAAAGCAGGCAAGCATTGAGAGGTTAAGGACTATCTCCCGACAGTCTATTGGACTTGAATAACTTCAGTCCCCAAATCCCATGCAAATAAGCACTTGGCAAACAGAATCCACACAACAGAACGTGGCTCTCCGACTTATTATTAGAACCCTGTGATTAAATGCAGAAAGCCTCGGCTTGTCAGGGGTATTCACTCGTGTAAAGATACAAAAGCATAACTCTGTCTCGTCGCGGTATGCATTATTTACTGTAAATCTGAAGAGATTTTCTTCGGAGGCCGGGACTTAATATTGAACCATAAAATGAGCTTTAATTAATGCAGAGGAATGGTTGTTTACTGACGCAGTTCCCTTTCTCTCACCATCTCTGCTGCGAGAGGCCAAGGAACAGCAGGTGCAGAAGGAGGCCATTCGGCCCATCGAGTCTGCCCACAATCCCACCCAGGCCCTATCCCCATAATCCCATGCATTTAACCTACAGGTCCCCCTGACACCAAGTGGCAATTTAGCATTGCCAATCAACCTAACCTTGGTGGCACAGTGGGTTAACACTGTTGCCTCATGGCGCCAGGGAACCAGGTTCGAGTCCTGGCTCGGGTCACGGTCTGCGTGGAGTTTGCATGTCCTCCCCCGTGTCTGCGTGGGTTTCCTCCGGGTGCTCCGGTTTCCTCCCACAGTCTGAAAGATGTGCAGGTTAGGTGCTAAATTCTCCCTCAGTGTTACCCGAACAGGTGCCGGAGTGTGGGCAACTGGGGGATTTTCACAGTAACTTCATTGCAGTGTTAATGTAAGCCAACTTGTGACACTAATAAATAAACATTAAGCCACGCTATTAAGAGGTATGAAACTTCGGATAGGGTGACGCCCTGTCCAGTTTTATCCCTCTTCCCATGATGCATACGGCATGCTTGCCTTCATCGGCCGGGGTATTGAGTTTAAAAATTGGCAAGTCATGTTGCAGCTTTATAGAACCTTAGTTAGGCCGCACTTGGAATATAGTGTTCAATTCTGGTCGCCACACCACCAGAAGGATGTGGAGGCTTTGGAGAGGGTACAGAAAAGATTTACCAGGATGTTGCCTGGTATGGAGGGCATTAGCTATGAGGAGAGGTTGGAGAAACTCGGTTTGTTCTCACTGGAACGACGGAGGTTGAGGGGCGACCTGATAGAAGTCTACAGGATTATGAGGGGCATGGACAGAGTGGATAGTCAGAAGCTTTTTCCCCCAGGGTGGAAGAGTCAATTACTCGGGGGCACAGGTTTAAGGTGCGAGGGGCAAGGTTTAAAGGAGATGTACGAGGCAGATTTTTACACAGAGGGTGGTGGGTGCCTGGAACTCGCTGCCGGGGGAGGTAGTGGAAGCAGATACGATAGTGACTTTTAAGGGGCCTCTTGACAAATACATGAATAGGATGGGAATAGAGGGATATGGTCCCCGGAAGGGGAGAGGGTTTTAGTTCAGTCGGGCAGCATGGTCGGTGCAGGCTTGGAGGGCCGAAGGGCTTGTTCCTGTGCTGTAGTTTTCTCTGTTCTTTGATGCCACGTGCTGACTACTGAGCTGAGGAACCTTGTGAAAATCAGGAAGTCGTGTGAGCATTCATCAGAGGCAATGCTGTTCAAACCTTCATTTAGTCTCAGCGCTGCTGCACCCCCCCACTTCCCCCAACTTTTCCCGAAAGTGCTGACTCTGACTGGAGAACCAAGTGTGAGACTTGGTCAACTGGGTCATCTGAATGATGACCTCACTCCTATTCTCAACCAATGTACCTGCTCCTGATTGCCAGCTGAGGGTTTTGGAGTCCCACACCAGCACGGTAGCACAGCGGGTTAGCACTGCTGCTTCTCAGCTCCAGGGACCTGGGTTCGATTCCCGGCTTGGGTCACTGTCTGTGTGGAGTTTGCACATTCTCCTCGTGTCTGCGTGGGTTTCCTCCGGGTGCTCCGGTCTCCTCCCACAGTCCAAAGGTGTGCGGGTTAGGTTGATTGGCCATGCCAAAATTGCCCCTTAGTGTCCTGGGATGCGTAGATTAGAGGGATTAGTGGGTAAAATATGTAGGGATATGGGGGTAGGGCCTGGGTGGGATTGTGGTCGGTGCAGACTCGATGGGCCGAATGGCCTCTTTCTGTACTGTAGGGTTTCTATGTTTCAGCACTCCATTGTTTGGGTGTGAAGATTTCTCATATGAACTGACTGGTAAGGGTGCGGATACAGGTACTGAAGTGCCATTTTGGGGAGTTTGGGTTTTGGATTGGACTAGATTCATAGAGCCATGGAGGTTTACAGCACAGGAACAGGCCCTACGGCCCAACCTGTCCATGCTACCCTCTTATTTTTAGCCACTAAGCTCGTCCCAATTGCCCGCGTTTAGCCCATATCCCTCTATCTTACCCATGTAACTGTCTAAACGCTTTTAAAAGACACAATTATACCCGCCTCTACTACTACCTCTGACAGCTCGTTCCAGACACTCACCGCCCTCTGTGTGAAAAAATTGCCCCTCTGGACACTTTTGTATCTCTCCCCTCTCACCTTAAACCTATGCCCTCTAGTTTTAGACTCCCCTACCTTTGGGAAAAGATGTTGACTATCTAACTGATCTGTGCCCCTCATTATTTTATCGACCTCAATAAGATCAAATTTGTTTATTAGTCAAAAGTAAGGCTTACATTAACACTGCAATGAAGTTACTGTGAAATTCCCCTAGTAAATCACCCCTAAGCCTCCTACGCTCCAGTGGAAAAAAGTCCCAGTCTATCCAGCCTCTCCTTATAACTCAAAGCATCAAGTCCCGGTGGCATCCTACTAAATCTTTTCTGCGCTCTTTCTAGTTTAATAATATCCTTTCTACAATCGGGTAACCAGAACTGTGCACAGTATTCCAAGTGAATTGATTTATTATTGTCGCATGTATTGGGAAACAGTGAAAACTATTGTTTCTTGCGCGCTATACAGACAAAGCATACCGTTCACAGAGAAGGAAAGGAGAGAGTGCAAAATATAGTGCTACAGTCATAGCTAGGGTGCAGAGAAAGATCAACTTAATGTGAGGTAGGTCCATTCAAAAATCTGACAGCAGCAGGGAAGAAGCTGTTCTTGAGTCAGTTGGTACGTGACCTCAGACTTTTGTATCTTTTTCCCCGACGGAAGAAGGTGGAAGAGAGAATGTCCGGGGTGCGTGGGGTCCTTGATTATGCCGGCTGCTTTTCCCCGAGGCAGCGGGAAGTGTAGACAGAGTCAATGGATGGGAGGCTGGTTTGCGTGATGGATTGGGCTACATGCACGGCCCTTTGTAGTTCCTTGCGGTCTTGGGCAGAGCTGGAGACCATACCAAGCTGTGATACAACCAGAAAGAATGCTTTCTATGGTGCATCAACTTTCTATGGTGCAGTCCAAAGATGTGCGGGTTAGGTTGATTAGACATGCCAAATTGCCCGTAGTGTCAGGGGGACGAGTCGGGTAAATACATGGGGTTACGGGAATAGGGCCTGGGTGGGATTGTGGTCGGTGCAGACCCGATGGGCCGAATGGCCTCCTTCTGCACTGTAGTGATTCTATGATATTCTCTGATCTGTAAAGGCTGGTGCAAGTCGTAGCGGACGTGCCAAATTTCCTTAGCCTCCTGAGAAAGTAGAGGCGTTGGTAGGCTTTCTTAACTATAGTTACTATCCAATACAATACCTACATAATGAGGGGATTAGACTGACAGCAGCAGGGAAGAAGCTGTTCTTGAGTCGGTCGGTACGTGACCTCAGACTTTTGTATCTTTTTCCCGACGGAAGAAAGTGGAAGAGAGAATGTTCGGGGTGGGTGGGGTCCTTAATTTTGCTGGCTGCTTTTCCCGAGGCAGCGGGAAGTGTAGACAGAGTCAATGGATGGGAGACTGGTTTGTGTGATGGATTGGGCTACGTTCATGACCCTTTGTAGCTTCTTACCGTATTGGGTCAGAGTACAAAGAACAAAGAACAATACAGCACAGGAACAGGCCCTTCGGCCCTCCAAGCCCGCGCCGCTCATGTGCCCAACTAGACCATTCTTTTGTACCCCTCTATTCCCAGTCTGTTCATGTGGCTATCTAGATAAGTCTTAAACGATCCCAGCGTGTCCGCCTCCACCACCTTGCCCGGCAGCGCATTCCAGGCCCCCACCACCCTCTGTGTAAAATACGTCCCCCTGACATCTGTGCTGAACCTTGCCCCCCTCACCTTGAACTCGTGACCCCTTGTGTTCGTCACCTCCGACCTGGGAAAAAGCTTCCCACTGTTCACCCTATCTATGCCCTTCATAATTTTATACACCTCTATTAGGTCGCCCCTCATCCTCCGTCTTTCCAGGGAGAACAACCCCAGTTTATCCAATCTCTCCTCATAACTAAGCCCCTCCATACCAGGCAACATCCTGGTAAACCTCCTCTGCACTCTCTCCAAAGCCTCCATGTCCTTCTGGTAGTGCGGCGACCAGAACTGGACGCAGTATTCCAAATGTGGCCTAACCAGCGTTCTATACAGCTGTAGGAGCCGTACCTAGTTATGATTAGAACCATTTTGGGGGCATGCTCGAACAAAGGAGAGAGGAGGAAAGACAAAATTGGTATCCGAAAAAAAGAAAAGAAGGGTGACGGAGAGGAGAAAGATATAAAACACTTGGCAGTCTCATTCAGTCGGTCAAATGCTGTGAGTCACTTTGGAAACATAAATGGCAAGTGGAGCTCTCTCGAAATGGATATCTGTGCAGTTAAACAACAAATCAAACCCATGACAGCTGGTGGAATGTGCGTTAGTGCATTAATCACACAAGAGAGCAGATAGATATGGAGTTACAGAAGCTCCTTGGCTTGATGGAGATATCAGTGGGACGCAGCAGCTGTAATCCTCTTGGGACGAACGTTCCAGGCGAGGATTGTATACAGTATTCTTCAATCCCCAACACAAAAGATCAACTGTACATCCAACTTGGCAGCACGGTGGCACAGTGTCCGCTACGACTCTCACCAATGTTTACAGGCGCACCGTAGAAAGAAGCACCCTTTCCGGATGTATCACCGCTTGGTATGGGCTCCTGCTCTGCCCAAGACCGCAAGAAAGTGCCTCCCAGCGCCACGGCACCCGGGTTCGATTCCCGGCTCGGGTCACTGTCTGTGCGGAGTCAGCACGTTCTCCCCCCGTGTCTGCGTGGGTTTCCTCCGGGTGCTCCGGTTTCCTCCCACAGTCCGAAAGGCGTGCTGGTTAGGGTGCATTGGCCGTGCTAAATTCTCCCTCAGTGTACCCGAACAGGCGCCGGAGTGTGGCAACAAAGGGATTTTCACAGTAACCTCATTGCAGTGTTAATGTAAGCCTTACTTGTGGCTAACAAATGAACAAAGAACAAAGAACAAAGAAAATTACAGCACAGGAACAGGTCCTTCGGCCCTCCAAGCCTGCACCGACCATGCTGCCTGACTGAACTAAAACCCCCTACCCTTCCAGGGACCATATCCCTCTATTCCCATCCTATTCATGTATTTGTCCAGACGCCCCTTAAAAGTCACTATGTAGAACATAGAACATGGAACATAGAACAGTACAGCACAGAACAGGCCCTTCGGCCCACGATGTTGTGCCGAGCTTTATCTGAAACTGTGTATCCGCTTCCACTACCTCGCCCCGGCAGCGAGTTCCAGGCACCCACCACCCTCTGTGTAAAAAACTTTACTTCACAAAAGTTCAAGTTATCATTTCAGGCGTTGACGAAGCCTTCGTCAGGGAATCTAATTCGTGATTTGATTTATTATTGTCACATGTATTGGGATACAGTGAAAAGTATTGTTTCTTGCGCACTATACAGACAAAGCATACCGTTCATAGAGAAGGAAAGGAGAGAGTGCAGAATGTAGTGTTACAGTCACAGCTAAGGTGTAGAGAAAGATCAACTTAATGCGAGGTAGGTCCATTCAAAAGTCTGACGGCAGCAGGGAAGAAGCTGTTCTTGAGTCGGTCGGTAGGTGACCTCAGACTTTTGTATCTTTTTCCCAACGGAAGAAGGTGGAAGAGAGAATGTCCGGGGTGCGTGGGGGTCCTTGATTATGCTGGCTGCTTTTCCCCGAGGCAGCGGGAAGTGTAGACAGAGTCAATGGATGGGAGACTGGTTTGCGTGATGGATTGGGCTACATTCACGACCCTTTGTAGTCCCTTGCGGTCTTGGGCAGAGCAGGAGCCCCGTACCAAGCTGTGATACAACCAGAAAGGATGCTTTCTATGGTGCATCTGTAAAAGTTGGTGAGAGTCATAGCGGACATGCCAAATTTCCTTAGTCTTCTGAGAAATGAGCTTTAACAGATGTTCCACATGGATGGGAAAGAGGAGGGGAGGTCAGAAAGAGGGAGGGGCTTTCACACCTTGGAGACCCTCGGGATGAATGCTTCATCGTTGGAGACAGTGTGATGAGGCTTAACTGCCCCGTAGTCAGACAATGGCCTAGTGGTATTATCCCTAGACTATTAATCCAGAAACTCAGCCAATGTTCTGGGGGACCCGGGTTCGAATCCCGCCACGGCGGATGGTGGAATCCGAATTCAATAATAAAATTCTGGAATTAAGAATCTACTGATGACCCATTGTCGGAAAAACCCATCTGGTTCACTAATGTCCTTTAGGGAAGGAAATCTGCCGTCCTTACCCGGTCTGGCTTGCATCCCAGGGTGGCACAGTGGTTAGCACTGTTGCCTCACAGCGCCAGGGACCCGGGTTCGATTCCCGGCTCGGGTTTGTGCGGAGTCTGCGCGTTCTCCCCACGCCTGCGTGGGTTTCCTCCGGGTGCTCCGGTTTCCTCCAAAGATGTGCTGGTTAGGCGGATTGGCCGTGCTAAATTGCCCCTTAGTGTCAGGGGGACTGGCTAGGGTAAATATGAGGGGTTATGAGAATAGGGCCTGGGTGGGATTGTGGTCGGTGCAGACTCGATGGGCCGAATGGCCTCCTCCTGCACTGCAGGGATTCTATGATATTCCATGATCTGTAAAAGTTGGCGAGGGTCGGAGCTGACATGCCAAATTTCCTTAGCCTCCTGAGAAAGTAGAGGCGTTGGTGGGGCTTTCTTAACTATAGTGTCGGCGTGGGGGGGACCAGGACAGGATGTTGGTGATCTGGACACCTATCCGATGCAATACCTACACAATGGGGGGAATGCAGATAGACCGTGGAATGTCAGAATAACTGGTGAGTCTGGTGTGTGGCTCGGAGGAGCAGACTGGATTCTAATTCAGTCAGTCGGTTTTGTGACAACAATGACTTCAGCAACAAATCATCGCTTTGCACTTTGAGGCAGACACTTGTACTTTATAATATCTACAGCGATGGGAATTATTCTTTAAATAATCCCGTTTCACTCTTTGGTCTGTTATTTGAGAAACAGCTTCAATGTAACTGCCAGGACATGATGTACTACAGTGTGTTTCATTCAGTTTGTTACTGACGGAAAGAAGTAATATATTTGATCGTTTCATTCCGCTGTCTTGTTGGTGACGGGATGCTGGAATCGGGGAGGAGATACTTCAGTCAGGTTGCCTATTATTAATGATCCCTGGAATGAAGAGCTTGTCGTGTGAGGAACGGTTGAGGACTCTGGGTCTGTACTCGTTGGAGTTCAGAAGGATGAGAGGGGATCTTATTGAAACTTACAGGATACTGCGAGGCCTGGATAGAGTGGACGTGGAGAGGATGTTTCCACTCGTAGGAAAAACTAGAACCAGAGGGCACAACCTCAGGCTAAAGGGACGATCCTTTAAAACAGAGATGAGGAGGAGTTTCTTCAGCCAGAGAGTGGTGAATCTGTGGAACTCTTTGCCGCAGAAGGCTGTGGAGGCCGGGTCATTGAGTGTCTTCAAGACAGAGATAGATAGGTTCTTGATTAATAAGGGGATCAGGGGTTATGGGGAGAAGGCAGGGGAATGGGGATGAGAGAAATATCAGGCATGATTTGTGCCTGGAACCCGCTGCCGAGGGAGGTAGTGGAAGCAGATACGATAGTGACTTTTAAAGGGCGTCTTGACAAGTACATGAATAGGATGGGAATAGAGAGATGTGGTCCAAGGAAGAGTAAGGTAGTTCAGTCGGGCAGCATGGTCGGTGCAGGCTTGGAGGGCCGAAGGGCCTGTTCGTGTGCTGTAATTTTCTTCGTTCTATGATTGGATGGTGGAGCAGATTCGACAGGCCGAGTGGCCTAATTCTGCTCCTATGTCTTATAGTCTTATGGATTCCACCAGAAGGAGGTTCTGATTCACGCTCATTATGAAAGCTCGAGGTTAAATCTCCTGGTGTACGCTGACCTCAGCTAGATACAGATGGGGCCCTAACGCAGAGGGACCTGGGTGTCCTTGTGCAGGAATCACAAGGAGTTGGTTTGCAGGTGCAGCAGGTAATTAAGAAGGCAAATGGAATTTTGTCCTTCATTGCTGGAGGGATGGAGTTTAAAAACAGCGAGGTTATGTGGCAGCTGTATAAGGTGCTGGTGAGGCCACACCTGGAGTGCTGTGCACAGTTTTGGTCTCCTTACTTGAGAAAGGATATACTGGCACTGGAGGGGGTGCAGATGAGATTCACTAGGTTGATTCCGGAGTTGAGAGGGTTGGCTTATGAGGAGAGACAGAGTAGACTGGGGCTATACTCATTGGAATTCAGAAGAATGAGGGGGGATCTGATAGAAACGTACAAGATTATCAGGCAGAGTGGAGAGGATGTTTCCACCAGGAGGAAAAACTAGAACCAGAGGGCACAACCTCAGGCTAAAGGGACAATCCTTTAAAACAGAGATGAGGAGGAATTTCTTCAGCCAGAGAGTGGTGGATCTGTGGAACTCTTTGCCGCAGAAGGCTGTGGAGGCCGGGTCATTGAGTGTCTTTAAGACAGAGATAGATAGGTTCTTGATTAATAAGGGGATCAGGGGTTATGGGGAGAAGGCAGGAGAATGGGGATGAGAAAAATATCAGCCATGATTGAATGGCGGAGCAGACTCGATGGGCCGAGTGGCCTCATTCTGCTCCTATGTCATATCGTCTTATGGTAGCCCTTTGCCGGAAGGTTAGTATGTGTACAATGCCTGAGGACTCCATTGGGGTCTTGCCTCTGATACCTACACAATCCATCAGCACTCACCAAACATGTTCACGCACGGATAACGGCCAGCTCACAAAGTTTCTGGCGAGATTCCAAGACCTGCACCCCAATGGGACTCAGCGCCTTGAGGGGAGCGGAAAGAAAATAGATGTGTTTTTAAAAACCACATTAATCCTCTTCCAAGCCTCCTTCCCCCTCCTGGAGGTAAAAGCAATGCTAAACATTGGGGGAGGTGATGGCCGAGTGGTATTATCGACAGGCTATTAATCCAGCAACTCAGCCAATGTTCTGGGGACCTGGGTTCAAGTTAAACTTGAATGTCTTGACCACATACCCTTCACCGCAAAAGGTTCCCTTATCATTATGTTGCTTGATTTGATTCGATTAGATTTGATTTATTATTGTCACATGTGTTAACATACAGTGAAAAGTATTGTTTCTTGCGCGCTATACAGACAAAGCATACCGTTCATAGAGAAGGAAAGGAGAGGGTGCAGAATGTAGAATGAAGTTTTAGAAGCATAGAACAAGAGGAAAAGATAGAATTAGAAGGTATGCTGGGCACAGCTTGCAAGAAGTTGCCTCACTCCATCGCCATCATGGGTTTAATGGAACATTTAAGTTTCAATTTATTTATAGAAACATAGAAACATAGAAAAACTACAGCACAAACAGGCCCTTCGGCCCACAAGTTGTGCCGAACACATCCCTACCTTCTAGACCTACCTATAACCCTCCATCCTATTAAGCTTCATGTACTCATCCAGGAGTCTCTTAAAAGACCCTATTGAGTTTGCCTCCACCACCACTGACGGCAGCCGATTCCACTCGCCACCACCCTCTGTGTGAAAAACTTACCCCTAACATCTCCCCTGTACCTACCCCCCAGCACCCTAAACCTGTGTCCTCTCGTAGCAAACATTTCCACCCTGGGAAAAAGCCTCTGAGAGTCCACCCGATCTATGCCTCTCAATATCTTATACACCTCTATTAGGTCTCCTCTCATCCTTCGTCTCTCCAAGGAGAAAAGACCGAGCTCCCTCAGCCTATCCTCATAAGGCATGTCACTCAATCCAGGCAACATCCTTGTAAATCTCCTCTGCACCCTTTCAATCTTTTCCACATCCTTCCTATAGTGAGGCGACCAGAACTGAGCACAGTACTCCAAGTGGGGTCTGACGAGAGTGTCACAAGTTGGCTCACATTAACACGGCAATGAAGTTACTGTGAAACTCCCCTAGTCACCACACTCCGGCGCCTGTTTGGGTTACACTGAGGGAGAATTTAGCACCTAACCAGCACGTCTTTCGGACTGTGGGAGGAAACCGGAGCACCCGGAGGAAACCCACGCAGACACAGGGGGAGAACGTGCAGACTCCACACAGACAGTGACCCAAGCCAGGAATCGAACCCGGGTCCCTGGCGCTGTGAGGCAGCAGTGCTAACCCACTGTGCCACCGTGCCGCCCAAGTTTTGTACCCCCTGGTAGTATTTGAATAAGCTCGGTCAAGGCAACCCAGCCTGAGAAGGGATAATGAGCCACACAGATACAGTGGGCTTGATAGAACAGCAGAAAAGTCAAGCAATGCACAACCAGAGGGGCGGCACGGTGGCGCAGTGGGTTAGCGCTGCTGCCTCACAGCGCCAGAGACCCGGGTTCAATTCCTGGCTTGGGTCACTGTCTGTGCGGAGTCTGCACATTCTCCCCCGGTGTCTGCGTGGGTTTCCTCCGAGTGCTCTGGTTTCCTCCCACAGTCCGAAAGACGTGCTGGTTAGGGTGGATTGGCCATGCTAAATTCTCCCTCAGTGTAACCCGAACAGGCGCCGGAGTGTGGCGACTCGGGGATTTTCACAGTAACTTCATTGCAGTGTTAATGTAAGCCTTACTTGTGACACTAATAAACAAACTTTAAACTTAAACTTTAAACCCATGTTCCAAGCAACGTAACAGGAAGGGAACCTCTTGTGGTGAAGGGAATGTGGCCAAGACATTAAAGTTAAAGTTTATTTATGAGTGTCACAAGTAGGCTTACGTTAACACTGCAATGAAGTTACTGTGAAAAATCCCCTCGTCGCCACACTCCTGTTCGGGTTACACTGAAGGAGAATTTAGCACCCTAACCAGCACTTCTTCAGATTGTAGGAGGAAACCGGAGCACCCGGAGGAAACCCACGCAGACACGGGGAGACGGTGCAGACTCCACACAGACAGTGACCCAAGCCGGGAATCGAAACCCGGGTCCCTGGCGCTGTGAGGCAGCAGTGCTAACCCACTGTGCCACTGTGGTTTCTCTCTGGCTTTGCCGACTTGTGACACTAATAAATAAACTTTAAACTTAAACTTCAAATCCACGTTCCAAGCAACATAACCAGGAGGGAGGCTCTTGCGGTGAAGGGTATGCGGCCAAGACATTAACCCAACTGTCCACTTTCAGCTGGCGATGGATCTGATCTGGTGCTTCCAGTCTTTTCTCTCTCTATTTCAGAGAGTTAATGTAAGCTTACTTGTGACACGAATAAATAAAAAACAATTCCAGTTTCCCTTGGCTGTGTCAACTGTGGTTGTTTCTTGAGATGGATTTTGAAAGTTGGTCTCCCTCCCAATGCGCCATCTGTGAATCTTGCTCTCTCTGACGCAGACCACTCTGTAGCAAATATCTTAGAATCATAGAATCCCTACAGTGCAGAAGGAGGCCTTTCAGCCCATCAAGCCTGCACCGAGCACAGTGCCACCCAGACCCTATCCCCGTCACCCCACATAATTACCCCACTAATCCCTCTAACCTACGTCCTGGGACACCAAGGGGCAATTTAGCATGGCCAATCCACCTAACCTGCACATCTTTGGACACTAAGGGACAATTTAGCATGGCCAATCCACCTAACCTGCACATCTTTGGACACTAAGGGACAATTTAGCGTGGCCAATCCACCTAACCTGCACATCTTTGGACACTAAGGGACAATTTAGCGTGGCCAATCCACCTAACCTGCACATCTTTGGACACGAAGGGACAATTTAGCATGGCCAATCCACCAAACCAGCACATCTTTGGACATTAAGGGACAATTTAGCATGGCCAATCCACCTAACCTGCACATCTTTGGACATGAAGGGACAATTTAGCATGGCCAATCCACCAAACCAGCACATCTTTGGACATTAAGGGACAATTTAGCATGGCCAATCCACCTAACCTGCACATCTTTGGACACTAAGGGACAATTTAGCATGGCCAATCCATCTAACCCGCACATCTTTGGACACTAAGGGGCAATTTAGCATGGCCAATGCACCTAACCTGCACATCTTTGGACACTAAGGGGCAATTTAGCATGGCCAATCCACCTAACCACACATCTTTGGACACTGAGGGGCAATTTAGCATGTCCAATCCACCTAACCTGCACATCTTTGGACATTAAGGGGCAATTTAGCATGGCCAATCCACCTAACCTGCACATCTTTGGACACTAAGGGGCAATTTAGCATGGCCAATCCATCTAACCCGCACATCTTTGGACACTAAGGGGCAATTTAGCATGGCCAATGCACCTAACCTGCACATCTTTGGACACTAAGGGACAATTTAGCATGGTCAATCCACCTAACCTGCACATCAGTGGAGGGCTGTTGTAGGCTGCAAAGAGACATAGATAGGATGCAAAGCTGGGCTGAAAAATGGCAAATGGAGTTTAACCCTGATAAATGTGAGGTGATTCATTTTGGTAGGACTAATTTAAATGTGGATTACAGGGTCAAAGGTAGGGTTCTGAAGACTGTGGAGGAACAGAGAGATCTTGGGGTCCATATCCACAGATCTCTAAAGGTTGCCACTCAAGTGGATAGAGCTGTGAAGAAGGCATATAGTGTGTTAGCTTTTATTAACAGGGGGTTGGAGTTTAAGAGCCGTGGGGTTATGCTGCAACTGTACAGGACCTTGGTGAGACCATATTTGGAATATTGTGCGCAGTTCTGGTCACCTCACTATAAGAAGGATGTGGAAGCACTGGAAAGAGTGCAGAGGAGATTTACCAGGATGCTGCCTGGTTTGGAGGGTAGGTCTTATGAGGAAAGGTTGAGGGAGCTAGGGCTGTTCTCTCTGGAGCGGAGGAGGCTGAGGGGAGACTTAATAGAGGTTTATAAAATGATGAAGGGAATAGATAGAGTGAACGTTCAAAGACTATTTCCTCGGGTGGATGGAGCTATTACAAGGGGGCATAACTATAGGGTTCGTGGTGGGAGATATAGGAAGGATATCAGAGGTAGGTTCTTTACGCAGAGAGTGGTTGGGGTGTGGAATGGACTGCCTGCAGTGATAGTGGAGTCAGACACTTTAGGAACATTGAAGCGGTTATTGGATAGGCACATGGAGCACACCAGGATGATAGGGAGTGGGATAGCTTGATCTTGGTTTCAGATAAAGCTCGGCACAACATCGTGGGCCGAAGGGCCTGTTCTGTGCTGTACTGTTCTATGTTCTATGTTCTATCTTTGAACACAAAGGGGCAATTTAGCATGGCCAATCCACCTCACCCGCACATCTTTGAACACTAAGGGGCAATTTAGCATGGCCAATCCACCTAACCCGCACATCTTTGGACACTAAGGGGCAATTTAGCATGGCCAATCCACCTAACCCGCACATCTTTGGACACTAAGGGGCAATTTAGCATGGCCAATCCACCTAACCTGCACATCTTTGAACACTAAGGGGCAATTTAGCATGGCCAATCCACCTCACCCGCACATCTTTGAACACTAAGGGGCAATTTAGCATGGTCAATCCACCTAACCTGCACATCTTTGAACACTAAGGGGCAATTTAGCATGGCCAATCCACCTCACCCGCACATCTTTGAACACTAAGGGGCAATTTAGCATGGCCAATCCACCTAACCTGCACATCTTTGGACACTAAGGGGCAATTTAGCATGGCCAATCCACCTAACCCGCACATCTTTGGACACTAAGGGGCAATTTAGCATGGCCAATCCACCTAACCTGCACATCTTTGGACACTAAAGGGTAATTGAGCATGGACAATCCACCCAACCCGTACACTTTTCAGACTGTGGGAGGAAACCGGAGCACCCGGAGGAAACCCACGCAGACACGGGGGGAGAACGTGCAGACTCCACACGGAAAGTGTCCCAAGCCGGGAATTGAACCTGGGTCCCTTGCGCTGTGAGGCAGCAGCGCTAACCCACTGTGTCACCGTGCTGCCAGAGAGAGATGAGAGAAGAGGAAACTGGGGAAGAGAACGATGGGAAAGAAGAGAGGAGAGGAGGAGAGGGCGAGACACTTGCTGAATCTTTAACCTGCCAGGTTGGATTCAAATCCAGGGCCTGGATGTGAAGGGTCTGGACTAACATGATATCCCGAATATATTGAAGTTATCTCTTCTTGAATGGATGAACATAGGTTAATACTTATTGCCAAAATATCTGTAACGGAATCGTAAGCCACCATGACAGCTGTGTCTGAAGGATTCACGCCAGGGTTAGTGTCTTGCCCTGTGAGTTCTGACATCGTGACCAGCGTGTTTTGAACGCAGCTCTTAACGTTGGTAACACTTGACTTTATCCTCATGAGGTTCATTAACTGTCGCTGGACAAATCTTGCTGTTACTAATGCAGTGTTGTGGCAACACATACGACAGTTCAGTAGACAGTGAGATCGGATTATTGGGAGAGTGGCAGGCGACTTGACTTGAGCAAGAAGATTAAAGAGAAAATGCTCCCTCGCCGATTAATTACCACCAGTCCACATAATTTGTTTTTCTTTCCATGGTAACTCCAACCTTGCTACCTGTCCTTAATTCCATATCGTGGCTTCCTTCACGCATGCCATCCCCCTGGATAGGACATCTTTTTCCCAAAGGTAAGGGAATCTAAAACATATGCAACCAAGGCGGCATGGTGGTACAGCGGTTAACATTGCTGCCTACAGTACCAGGAATCTGGGTTCGATTCCCGGCTTGGGTGTGTGGAGTCTGCAAGTTCCTCCCACGTTCCAAGAGACGTGCCGATTAGGGTGCATTGACCCGAACAGGCGCCGGAGTGTGGCGACTAGGGGAATTTCACAGTAACTTAATTGCAGTGTTAATGTAAGCCTTACTTGTGACACTAATAAATAAACTTGAAACTTAGTGAACCAGATGGGTTTTTACGGCAATCATAGAATCCCTACAGTGCAGAAGGAGGCCATTCAGCCCATCGAGTCTGTACCGACCGCAGTCACTTAATGTGAGCCTTGCTTGTGACAAATAAATAAACTTTAAAACTTGAGTAAAAGGGAGACTAATTTATTGATTGGTTAGTTGGTAGTGAAAGATGTGGTTCGGTCGCATCTGGAATACTGTGTCCAATTCTGGTCGCCACACTACCAGGAGGACGTGGAGGCTTTGGAGAGGGTACAGAAAAGGTTCACCAGGATGTTGCCTGGTATGGAGGGTATTAGCTATGAGGAGAGATTGAATAAACTGGGTTTGTTCTCCCTGGAAAGACGGAGGCTGAGGGGCGACCTGATAGAAGGTTATAAAATTATGAGAGGTAGGGATAGGGTGAACAGTTGGAAGCTTTTTCCCCAGGGCAGAAATGACAATTACAAGGGGGGCACAAGTTAAAGATAAGGGGGGAAAGGTTTAGTGGAGATGTGCGGAGGGAAGTTTTTTTACACAGAGGGTGGTGGGGGCCTGGAATGCGCTGCCAAGTGAGGCGGTTGAGGCAGCTACATGAACCACATTTAAGACTTATCTCGATAGGCATGTGAACAGTCGGGGAATAGAGGGATAGGACAATGTGATCGGCGCAGGCTTGGAGGGCCGAAGGGCCTGTTCCTGTACTGTACTGTTCTTCGTTCTTTGTAAAACATTTCAAATTATAGAGTTGTGTAGCACAGAAGGTCGGGGAGTCTAAAACTAGTAGGTTTAAGGTGAGAGGGGAGAGATACAAAAGGGTCCAGAGGGGCAATTCTTTCACACAGAAGGTGGTGAGTGTCTGGAACGAGCTGCCAGAGGTAGTAGTAGAGGCGGGTACAATTTTGTCTTTTAAAAAGCGTTTAGACAGTTGCATAGGCGCCACGGTGGCAGAGTGGGTTAGCACTGCTGCCTCACAGCGCCAGGGACCCGGGTTCGATTCCTGGCTTGGGTCACTGTCCGTGTGGAGTCTGCACGTTCTCCCCCGTGTTTGTGTGGGTTTCCTCCGGGTGCTCCGGTTTCCTCCCACACTACAAAGATATGCGGGTTAGAAGGATTGGCCATGCTAAATTGCCCCTGAGTATCAGGGGGACTGGCTAGGGTAAATATGTGGGGTTATGGGGATGGGGCCTGGGTGAGATTGTGGTCGGTGCAGACTCGATGGGCTGAATGGCCTCCTTCTGCACTGTAGGATTCTATGTCTGTGTCTATGGGTATGATGGGTATAGAGGGATATGGGCCAAGCGCGGGCAATTGGGACTAGTTTAGTGGTTAAAAAATAGGGCGGCATGGACAAGTTGGGCCGAAGGGCCTGTTTCCATGCTGTAAACCTCCACGCTCTATTCCTGTTATTTCCTGCGGTTCAATAAAAGTCTGTTGACATTTTCTTTACTCATTCCTGGGACATGGGCGTCGCTGGCCGGGCCAGCATTTATTGCCCATCCCTAGTTGCCCTTGGAGGGCAGTTTGAGAGTCAACCACATTGCTTATGGCTCTGGAGTCACATGTAGGCCAGACCGGGTAAGGACGGCAGATTTCCTTCCATAAAGGACATTAGGCGGCACGGTGGTACAGTGGTTAGCATTCCCCAACTGGAAGGCAACACTCCTGCCTGGCGATTTTCGCGCGGTGTCTGTTCATCCGTTGTCTTAGCGTCTACATGGTCTCGCCGACGTACCACTCACCTGATGAAGGAGCAGCGCTCCGAAAGCTCGTGGTTCCAAATAAACCTGTTGGACTTTAACCTGGTGGTTGTGAGACCATCTTACTGCGCCCAACCCCAGTCTGACGCCGGCATCTCCACCTCAGGGTTAAATAGCAAACTGACCCAGCAGCCCAGGAAGGTAGCGTTGAACCTTTCCAAAAGCCAGCAGAGCTTACATCACGCGGAGTTGTCCATTGATGAGTCCATTTCAGGGTAACACTCCAAATCCATTGTCCACCTTAGGAGATAGATGGTGGCTATTAGTGACTCCACAGGTATAACGAGCTCTGATAGTTGTCTCTTTGTCATAAGGCCAGGCTGGGGAGACAGACAGTTTGTCACTCACTGGTTTCACTGATTGTAATGGGTCCAGGCAATGTTAAGTGTGACATCCCACAAGGGTGCAAGTGGAGCTTTGTCCTGTAATCGCTGTTGGAATTTTCCAGATCTGTAGCCAACTTGCAAATCATGTGACCTGCAGCAGCCATGTTTTTGATCCAGCAATGTCCATTTTTTAAATATGATGTGGAGATGCCGGCGTTGGACTGGGGTAAACACAGTAAGAAGTTTAACAACACCAGGTTAAAGTCCAACAGGTTTATTTGGTAGCAAAAGCCACACAAGCTTTCGGAGCTCTTAGCCCCTTCTTCAGGTGAGTGGGAATTCTGTTCACAAACAGAGCTTATAAAGACACAGACTCAATTTACATGAATAATGGTTGGAATGCGAATACTTACAACTAATCAAGTCTTTAAGAAACGAAACAATGTGAGTGGGGAGAGCATCAAGACAGGCTAAAAAGATGTGTATTGTCTCCAGACAAGACAGCCAGTGAAACTCTGCAGGTCCAGGCAACTGTGGGAGTTACAAATAGTGTGACATGAACCCAATATCCCGGTTGAGGCCGTCCTCGTGTGTGCGGAACTTGGCTATCAGAGGCCGAATGCCCGGACATTCGGCCTCTGATATTCGGGTAAGCGTTCTCCAAGGCGGCCTTCGCGACACACGACAGCGCAGAGTCGCTGAGCAGAAACTGATAGCCAAGTTCCGCACACACGAGGACGGCCTCAACCGGGATATTGGGTTCATGTCACACTATCTGTAACCCCCACAGTTGCCTGGACCTGCAGAGTTTCACTGGCTGTCTTGTCTGGAGACAATACACATCTTTTTAGCCTGTCTTGATGCTCTCTCCACTCACATTGTTTCGTTTCTTAAAGACTTGATTAGTTGTAAGTATTCGCATTCCAACCATTATTCATGTAAATTGAGTCTGTGTCTTTATAAGCTCTGTTTGTGAACAGAATTCCCACTCACCTGAAGAAGGGGCTAAGAGCTCCGAAAGCTTGTGTGGCTTTTGCTACCAAATAAACCTGTTGGACTTTAACCTGGTGTTGTTAAACTTCTTACTACATTTTTAAAATACGCAGCAAATAAGGCTTGATTTAAACAGTTTGGACAGATCCCATTCATTTCTTATGGGCTTGACAGGTTAAAGCCAGAAGCCTTCAATCATGTTACATGGGTAGATACATTGAGTGGGCTGTTTGATCTATCTCCAACTAAAAAAAATCTGGAATAAAGAGCTGACAGACCCTCAGCTTATCTCTTAGCTGTCTCCCGCTTTCACCTGTCCGAAATTAAAATGTTGGTCACCCACCGCATGAAAATGTCCCTGCAATATATCTCTCCTCTCATGCAGTCTCTAGTCTGTTTCTCCAAATTGTAATATCATACAATCCCTGCAGAGCGAAAGGAGACCATTCAGCCCATCCAGTCTGTGCCGAATTGCTTTGTGTTCAGCATTCATTTCTGGAGGGCTGGAGCAGGGATGTACTTCTGAGGCTGTATAAGGCTCTGGTCAGACGCCTTTTGGAGTATTGCGAGCAGTTTTGGGCCCCGTGTCTAAGGAAGGATGTGCCGGCCTTGGAAAGGGTCCAGAGGAGGTTCACAGGAATGATCCCTGGAATGAAGAGCTTGTCGTCTGAGGAACGGGTTGAGGACTCTGGGTCTGTACTCGTTGGAGTTTAGAAGGATGAGGGGGGGGAGTCTCATTGAGACTTACAGAATACTACGAGGCCTACGAGTGGACGTGGAGAGGATGTTTCCACTAGTAGGAGAGACTAGAACCAGAGGGCACAGACTCAAAGTCAAGGTACGAGCCTTACAAACCGAGATGAGGAGGAATTTCTTCAGCCAGAGAGTGGTGAATCTGTGGAACTCTTTGCCGCAGAAGGCTGTGGAGGCCGGGTCATTGAGTGTCTTTAAGACAGAGATAGATAGGTTCTTGATTAATAAGGGGATCAGGGGTTATGGGGAGAAGGCAGGAGAATGGGGATGAGAAAAATATCAGCCATGATTGAATGGCGGAGCAGACTCGATGGGCCGAGCGGCCTAATTCTGTTTCTAATTCTTATGGTCTTATGGACAACAATCCCACCCAGACCCTATCCCCGTAATCATACTTATTTACGCTGTTAGTCCCCCTGACACTAGGAAGCAATTTAGCATGGCCAATCCACCTAACCCACATATTGTTGTCCCTAAGGGGTAATTTAGCATGGCCAATCCACCTAACCCACATATGGTTGTCCCTAAGCTGTAATTTAGCATGGCCAATCCACCTAACCCACATATCGTTGTCCCTAAGAGGTAATTTAGCATGGCCAATCCACCTAACCTGCACATCTTTGGACACCAAGGGGCAATTTAGCATGGCCAATCCATCTAACCTGCACATCTTTGGACACTAAGGGGCAATTTAGCATGGCCAATCCACCTAACCTGCACATCTTTGGACACTAAGGGGCAATTTAGCATGGCCAATCCATCTAACCTGCACATTTTGGGACATTAAGGGGCAATTTAGCATGGCCAATCCATCTAACCCGCACATCTTTGGATACCAAGGGGCAATTTAGCATGGCCAATCCATCTAACCTGCATATCTTTGGCCAAGGGGCAATTTAGCATGGCCAATCCACCTAACCCACATATCGTTGGACCCTAAGGGGTAATTTGGCATGGCCAATCCACCTAACCCGCACATCTTTGGATACCAAGGGGCAATTTAGCATGGCCAATCCATCTAACCTGCACATCTTTGGACACTAAGGGGCAATTTAGCATGGCCAATCCACCTAACCCGCACATCTTTGGATACCAAGGGGCAATTTAGCATGGCCAATCCACCTAACCTGCACATCTTTGGACACGAAGGGGCAATTTAGCATGGCCAATCCACCTTACCCGCACATCTTTGGATACCAAGGGGCAATTTAGCATGGCCAATCCATCTAACCTGCACATCTTTGGACACTAAGGGGCAATTTAGCATGGCCAATCCATCTAACCTGCACATCTTTGGACACTAAGGGGCAATTTAGCATGGCCAATCCATCTAATCTACACATCTTTGGACACTAAGGGGCAATTTACCATGGCCAATCCACCTAACCTGCAGGGTCGGAAACCGGAGCACCCGGAGGAACCCCACGCAGACACGGAGAGAACGTGCAAACTCCGCACAGACAGTGACCCAAAGCCGGGAATTGAACCCGGGTCCCTTGAGCTGTGAAGCAGCAGTGCTAACCACTGTGCCACGGTGTCTTCTTTCTGTTTACTATAAGGTATTTGTTCCTCCTAAGAGCTTTACATGTGGCTGTGGAAATTGTCTAGACTTCGTGCTGCTTATATCACGGAACAATATCGTTTCGTGCCCATCTTCAGCTGTGAACAGAAATCACATGTTCACATATTCAGAATACTTCACTAAGTGGAAACAGCTTGGGGTGCTGTACGCTGGGATTTCCCTGTTCCTGTACACTGGGATTTCTCTGTTCCTGTACGCTGGGATTTCCCTGTTCCTGTACACTAGATTTCCCTGTCCCTGTATACTGGGATTTCCCTGTACTCTGGGATTCCCCCGTTCCTGTATTCTGGGATTTCCCTGTCCCTGTACACTGGGATTTCCCTGTCCCTGTATACTGGGATTTCCCTGATCCTGTACTCTGGGATTACTCCGTTCCTGTACACTGGGATTTCCCTGTCCCTGTATACTGGGATTTCCCTGATCCTGTACTCTGGGATTACTCCGTTCCTGTACACTGGGATTTCCCTGTCCCTGTATACTGGGATTTCCCTGATCCTGTATTCTGGGATTTCCCTGTCCCTGTACACTGGGATTTCCCTGTCCCTGTATACTGGGATTTCCCTGATCCTGTACTCTGGGATTACTCCGTTCCTGTACACTGGGATTTCCCTGTCCCTGTATACTGGGATTTCCCTGATCCTGTACTCTGGGATTGCCCCGTTCCTGTACTCTGGGATTGCCCCGTTCCTGCACTCTGGGATTGCCCCGTTCCTGTACTCTGGGATTGCCCCGTTCCTGCACTCTGGGATTGCCCCGTTCCTGTACTCTGGGATTCCCCCGTTCCTGTACTCTGGGATTGCCCCGTTCCTGTACTCTGGGATTCCCCCGTTCCTGTACTCTGGGATTGCCCCGTTCCTGTACTCTGGGATTGCCCCGTTCCTGTACTCTGGGATTGCCCCGTTCCTGTACTCTGGGATTGCCCCGTTCCTGTACTCTGGGATTGCCCCGTTCCTGTACTCTGGGATTGCCCCGTTCCTGTACTCTGGGATTGCCCCGTTCCTGTACTCTGGGATTGCCCCATTCCTGTACTCTGGGATTGCCCCGTTCCTGTACTCTGGGATTGCCCCGCTCCTGTACTCTGGGATTGCCCCGTTCCTGTACTCTGGGATTGCCCCGTTCCTGCACTCTGAGGTTTGTCCAGTTTGACAAGCTCCAGTTGATGCTAAATCTGGACTGTTTTTATTTTGTGCAGTGTTCCAAGTTTGTTCGTCAGCTTTTTTTGAATAGAATTTTTCTGCCAAAGAAGTTAATTGTAGAAATAATTAAGTTGAATCAATGCAAGAGTTTTTCCATTATCACTGAGTAATCATTTGTACAGTTTGCAGACAATTTAATTGTGCTGTTCTGTTTCCTCCAATGATTATCAATTAACAGTCCATCATTTTTCATCAATGGTCAGATCTTTGATTTGATTTATTATTGTCCCATGTATTAGTATACAGTGAAAAGTATTGTTTCTTGCGTGCCATACAGACAAGGCATACCATTCATAGAGAAGGAAAGGAGAGGGTGCAGAATGTAGTGTTACAGTCATAGCTAGGGTGTAGAGAAAGATCAACTTAATGCGAGGTAGGTCCATTCAAAAGTCTGACGGCAGCAGGGAAGAAGCTGTTCTTGAGTCGGTTGGTACGTGACCTCAGAATTTTGTATCTTTTTCCTGACGGAAGAAGGTGGAAGAGAGAATGTCCGGGGTGCGTGGGGTCCTTAATTATGCTGGCTGCTTTTCCCGAGGCAGCGGGAAGTGTAGACAGAGTCAATGGATGGGAGGCTGGTTTGCGTGATGGATTGGGCTACATTCACGACCTTCTGTAGTTCATTGCGGTCTTGGGCAGAGCAGGAGCCCCATACCAAGCTGTGATACAACCAGGAAGAATGCTTTCTATGGTGCATCTGTAAAAGTTGGTGAGAGTCGTAGCTGACATGCCAAATTTCCTTGGGCTTCTGAGAAAGTAGAGGCATTGGTGGGGCTTTCTGAACTATAGTGTTGGCATGGGGGGGACCAGGACAGGTTGTTGGTGATCTGGACACCTAAAAACTTGAAGCTCTCGAACTTGAAGCTCCGGACCCCATTTTATCCTTTGGTCTTGCTCTGGTGGTATTTTAACGTGTCTCACTCACTCACAAACACCAATATTCTTAGGTCAGTATGGATGGCACAGTGGTTAGCGCTGCTGCCTCACAGCGCCAGGGTCCCGGGTTCGATTCCTGGCACAGTGGGTTAGCACTGCTGCCTCACAGCGCCAGGGTCCCGGGTTCGATTCCCGGCTTGGGTCACTGTCTGTGCGGAGTCTGCACGTTCTCCCCCCGTGTCTGCGTGGGTTCCCTCCGGGTGCTCCGGTTTCCTCCCACAGTCCGAAAGACGTGCTGGTTAGGGTGCTAAATTCTCCCTCAGTGTAACCCGAACAGGTGCCGGAGTGTGGCGACGAGGGGATTTTCACAGTAACTTCATTGCAGTGTTAATGTAAGCCTACTTGTGACTAATAAATAAACTTTAAACTTAGGTTTACCGTTGAATAGATAGAGGCCTCTCCCGATGAAACACAAACTCCATTTTCTCCCTGAGCTCTGCGACTGATTTAAAGATTTGAAGTAGATTTATTCGTGTCACAAGTTGGCTTACATTAACACCGCAGTGAAGGAGGGACCCTCCTGTTATCGGGACCCTTCTGTTATAGGCACCCTTCTGTTATAGGATCCCTCCTGTTATAGGGACCCTCCTGTTATAGGGTCCCTCCTGTTATAGGGACCCTCCTGTTATAGGGAAGCTGCTTTTATAGGGACTCTCCTGTTATAAGGACGCTCCTAGTATAGGAACCCTCCTGTTATAGGGATCCTCCTGTTATAGGGTCCTTCCTGTTATAGGGTCCCTCCTGTTATAGGGTCCATCCTGTTATAGGGACCCTCCTGTTATAGGGTCCCTCCTGTTATAGGGTCCCTCCTGTTCCAGGGACCCTCCTGTTATAGGGACCCTCCTGTTATAGGGTCCCTCCTGTTATAGGGTCCCTCATGTTATAAGGACCCTCCTGTTATAGGGACCCTTCTGTTATAGGGTCCCTCATATTATAGGGACCCTCCTGTTATAGTGACCCTCCTGTTATAGGGTCCCTCCTGTTATAGGACACTCCTGTTATAGGGACGCTCCTGTTATAGGAACCCTCCTGTTATAGGGTCCCTCCTGTTATAGGGTCCCTCGTGTTATAGGGTCCCTCCTGTTATAGGGACCCTCCTGTTATAGGGTCCCTCGTGTTATAGGGTCCCTCCTGTTATAGGGACCCTCCTGTTATAGGGTCCCTCCTGTTATAGGGTCCCTCCTGTTATAGGGTCCCTCCTGTTATAGGGACCCTCCTGTTATATGGATCCTCCTGATATAGGGTCCCTCCTGTTATAGGGTCCCTCCTGTTATAAGGACTCTCCTGTTATAGGAACCCTCCTGTTATAGGGAGGCTGCTGTTATAGGGACACTCCTGTTATAGGGACCCTCCTGTTACAGGGACCCTCCTGTTACGGGGTCCCTCCTGTTATAGGGACCCTCCTGTTATAGGGTCCCTCGTGTTATAGGGTCCCTGCTGTTATAGGGACCCTCCTGTTATAGGGTCCCTCGTGTTATAGGGTCCCTCCTGTTATAGGGTCCCTCCTGTTTTAAGGACCCTCCTGTTATAGGGAAGCTGCTGTTATCGGGACACTCCTGTTATAGGAATCCTCCTGTTATAGGTTCCCTCCTGTTATAGGGACACTCCTGTTATAGGGACACTCCTGTTATAGGGTCCCTCCTGTTATAGGGACCCTACTGTTATAGGGTCCCTCCTGTTATAGGGATCCTCCTGTTATAGGGACCTTCCTGTTCTAGGAACCCTTCTGTAATAGGGACCCTCCTGTTATAGGATCACTCCTGTTATAGGGTCCCACCTGTTATAGGGAAGCTGCTGTTATAGGGACACTCCTGTTATAGGGACCCTCGTGTTACAGGGTCCCTCCTGTTATAGGGACGCTCCTGTTATAGGAACCCTTCTGTTATAGGGACCCTCCTGTTATAGGGTCCCTCCTGTTATAAGGACTCTCCTGTTATAGGGAAGCTGCTGTTATTGGGACACTCCTGTTATAGGAATCCTCCTGTTATAAGGACTCTCCTGTTATAGGGAAGCTGCTGTTATTGGGACACTCCTGTTATAGGTTCCCTCCTGTTATAGGAACACTCCTGTTAGAGGGTCCCTCCTGTTAGAGGGTCCCTCCTGTTAGAGGGTCCCTCCTGTTATAGGGTCCCTCCTGTTATAGGGACCCTCCTGTTATAGGGTCCCTTCTGTTATAGGGACCCCCCTGTTATAGGGTTCCTCCTGTTATAGGGATCCTCCTGTTATAGGGACGCTCCTGTTATAGGAACCCTTCTGTTATAGGGACCCTCCTGTTATAGGGTCCCTCCTGTTATAGGGTCCCTCCCTTCTGTTATAGGGTCCCTCCTGTTATAGGGTACCTCCTGTTCTAGGGACGCTCCTGTTTTAGGAACCCTCTTGTTATAGGGTCCCTCCTGTTATAGGCTCCCTCCTGTTATAAGGACCCTCCTGTTATAGGGACCCTCCTGTTACGGGGTCCCTCCTGTTATAGGGACCCTCCTGTTATAAGGCACCCTCCTGTTATAGGCTACCTCCTGTTACAGGGTCCCTCTTGAAATAGGGACTCTCCTATGATAGGGACCCTCCTGTTATAAGGACCCTCCTGTTATAGGCTCCCTCCTGTTATAGGTTCCCTCTTGTTATAGGGACTCTCCTATGATAGGGAACCTCCTGTTATAAGGACCCTCCTGTTATAGGGACCCTCCTGTTATAGGGACCCTCTTGTTATAGGGTCCCTCTTGTTATAGGGACTCTCCTATGATAGGGACCCTCCTGTTATAAGGACCCTCCTGTTATAGGCTCCCTCCTGTTATAGGTTCCCTCTTGTTATAGGGACTCTCCTATGATAGGGACCCTCCTGTTATAAGGATCCTCCTGTTATGGGGACCCTCCTGTTATAGAGACCCTCCTGTTATAGTGACCCTCCTGTTATAGGAACGCTCCTGTTATAGGGTCCCGCCTGTTATAGGAACCCTCCTGTTATTAGGGACCCTCTTGTTACAGGGTCCGTCTTGTTATGGGGACTTGTGCTGCAGGAAGAGACACATTTCTAACAATGGATATTTGCAGAAGCTCCATCCAGAACCACACAGCGTCTGTGAGCGACCCATCTATCTGTTTTACCTCAAGAATTAGATTCAGGAGAATTTATTGGATCTCACCTCCAAGCAGTTACATTCATGCCAGTTTTATTGTCGCTTTGATGGTTTGTATCCCAAACATGTCCAGCTGATGTGAAAATGTTAAACTCCAAGGTACACTCCTCTTTTTAATGTGACATTTGGAAGGCTGCATCTCTCAGTGTTTCTGCGTGAAGCGGGTGAAGCAGAACCAGGGCAAGGGAATGAGATGCTCCCTTGAAATCTGATCTATGAGCAAGCCAGATGTCAGGTTGAACAAATGGAGAGATAGAATGCAGTCAGAGGAAGTGGAGGAAGGCAGCACGGCGGCACAGTGGGTTAGCGCTGCTGCCTCACAGCGTCAGGGAGGAAGGCAGCACGGCGGCACAGTGGGTTAGCGCTGCTGCCTCACAGCATTAGGGACCCGGGTTCGATTCCGAGTCAGTGTCTGTGTGGAGTCTGCACATCCTCCCTGTGTCTGCATGGGTTTCCTCCAGGTGCTCCAGTTTTCTCCCACAGTCCTAACATGTGTAAGTTAGGTTGGTTGGCCATGCTAAATTGCCCCTTTCTGTCCAAAGATGTGCAGGTAAGGTGGATTGGCTGTGCTAAATTGCCCCTTGATGTCCAAAAATGTGCGGGTTAGGTGGATTGGCCATGCTAAATTGCCCCTGAGTATCCAAAGATGTGTGGATTAGCTGGATTGGCCATGCTAAATTGCCCCTTGATGTCCAAAGATGTGCGGGTTAGGTGGATTGGCCATGCTAAATTGCCCCTGAGTATCCAAAGATGTGTGGATTAGCTGGATTGGCCATGCTAAATTGCCCTTTAGTGTCCAAAGATGTGCGGGTTAGGTGGATTGGCCATGCTAAATTGTCCCTTAGTATCCAAAGATGTGTGGATTAGGTGGATTGGCCATACTAAATTGCCCTTTTGTATCTAAAGATGTGCGGGTTCAGTGAATTGACCATGGGAAAATTGCCCCTTCGTGTCCAAAGATGTGAAGGTTAGGTGGATTGGCCGTGCTAAACTGTCCCTTAGTGTCTAAAGATGTGCAGAATTGGTGGATTGGCCGTGCTAAATTGCCCTTTAGTATCTAAAGATGTGCGGGTTAGGTGGATTGGCCATGCTAAATTGCCCCTTAGTGTCCAAAGATGTGCGGGTTAGGTGGATTGGCCATGCTAAATTGCCCCTTAGTGTCCAAAGATGTGCGGGTTCAGTGGATTGACCATGGTAAATTGCCCCTTAGTGTCCAAAGATGTGAAGGTTAGGTGGATTGGCCATGCTAAATTGCCCTTTCGTGTCCAAAGATATGCAGGTTAGGTGGATTGGCCGTGCTAAATTGCCCCTTAGTGTCAGGGAAATTAGCAGGGTAAATGTGTGGGGTTACGGGGATAGGGCCTGGGTGGGATTGTGGTCTGTGCAAGCTAAAGGGACCAAATGGCCTCCTTCTGCACTGAAGATACCATGAAGGTGCAGGGGTTGCATTCCAGGACTTCCTCGGGAGGTGATCTTACCAAATAAAAATGCCGAATGAGCGTAGAAATGGGAAAGAATCGTGCCCCTTTTTCTGGGCACTCAGATGGGACTTTAAAAAAAAAGAAGAGGCAAAATGTGATTCTCGCCAGGAGGGGGAGTGGGCGGTGCATATCGAACTGGGAAGCTGGCTGCTGAGCTGTAGGGGCCACCATTGCGCAGGTGCCTCGAACGCACCTCCACCCCCCCCCCCCCCCCCCCGCCGCACGGACATCGCCCGGTAGTGTCCGGGATTCGCTAATCATATTTAAATAACCTTATGAACCATCCCAGGCGCGAGGCTGATTTCGCCAGCAGAACGGGGCTGGTAACATCGCGAGCGGCAAGAGACCAAACACGAACCCGCTTTTCCACCTCTAGCCCGATCTTACCGGCTCACCATACTGATCAACCAACATGGCGGACTGGTAAAACCCCCCCCCCGCCGCCCCCGCCCCCCCAACCTCCCCCCACCACCACCCCCCCCAAATCTCTTCATGGAATCGTATCATTGAACCCCTACAGTGCAAAAGGAGGCCATTCGGCCCATCGAGTCTGCACTGACCGCAACCCCACCCAGGCCCGATCCCCATAACCCCATGTATTTACTCAAGCTATCCCCCGGACACTAAGGGGCAATTTAGCATGGCCAATCCACCTAACCCGCACATCTTTGGAAACTGGACCACCCGGAGGAAACCCACGCAGACACGGGGGAGAACGTGCAAACTCCGCACAGACAGAGACCCAAGCCGGGAATCGAACCTGAGTCACTGGCGCCGTGAGGCAGCAGTGCCAACCACTGTGCCACCCTTAGTACCACATGACCAATATAGAACCATAGAACCCTCCAGTGCAGAAGGAGTCCATTTGGCCCATCGAGTCTGCACCGACCACCATCCCACCCAGGCCCTATCCCTGTAACCCCATGCATTTGCCCCAGCTAGTCGCCCTGACACTAAGAGGCAATTTAGCATGGCCAATCCACCTAACCCGCACATCTTTGGACTGTGGGAGGAAACCGGAGCACCCGGATGAAACCCACGCAGACACGGGGAGAACATGCTGACTCCGCACAGACAGTGACCCAAGCCCAGAATTGAACCCGGGTCCCTGGCGCTGTGAGGCAGCAGTGCTAACCACTGTGCCACCGTGCCATCCTTAACACCACATGACCAATATAGAATCATAGAATCCCTACAGTGCTGAATGAGGCCATTCGGCCCATCGAGCCTGCACCGACAACAATCCCACTCAGGCCCTATCCCCGTAACCCCATGCATTTAACCTGCTTGTCCCCCTGACACAAAAGGGCAATTTAGCATGGCCAGTCCACCTAACCCGCACATCTTTGGACACTAAGGGGCAATTTAGCATGGCCAATCCACCTAACCTGCACATCTTTGGACACTAAGGGACAATTTAGCATGGCCAATCCACCTAACCTGCACATCTTTGGACACTAAGGGCCAATTTAACATGGCCAATCCACCTAACCCGCACATCTTTGAACACTAAGGGACAATTTAACATGGCTAATCCACCTAACCCACACATCTTTGGACACTAAGAGACAATTTAGCATGGCCAATCCACCTAACCCGCACATCTTTGAACACTAAGGGGCAATTTAGCATGGCCAATCCACCTAACCTGCACATCTTTGGACACTAAGGGACAATTTAGCATGGTCAATCCACCTAACCTGCACATCTTTGGACACTAAGAGACAATTTAGCATGGTCAATCCACCTAACCTGCACATCTTTGGACACTAAGGGCCAATTTAACATGGCCAATCCACCTAACCCGCACATCTTTGGACACTAAGGGGCAATTTAGCATGGCCAATCCACCTAACCCGCACATCTTTGGACACTAAGGGGCAATTTAGCATGGCCAATCCACCTAACCCGCACATCTTTGGACACTAAGGGGCAATTTAGCATGGCCAATCCACCTAACCCGCACATCTTTGGACACTAAGGGGCAATTTAGCATGGCCAATCCACCTAACCCGCACATCTTTGGACACTAAGGGGCAATTTAGCATGGCCAATCCACCTGACCTGCACATCTTTCTACTGTGGGAGGAAACCGGAGCACCCGGAGGAAGCCCACGCAGACATGGGGGGAGAACGTGCAGACTCCACACAGACAGTGACCCAAGCCGGGACTCGAACCCGGGTCCCTGGCGCTGTGAGGCAGCAGCGCTAACCCATTGCGCCACACATTGTTGAACATTCAGCCAGAGCGTGCAGAGTGAGGACGGATGGAACGGACTTCGCGTGGCTGCAGAGTGCTTTGTGGTGGTGTTTACGGATTGAACTATCTCTGTCGCTGTTGCCAAACGGGTTGTTAAAGGCCACCGGGTTAGCACGGGGGGCGGTGGGGGGTGAGGGGTGAGGGACGGGGACGGGGGGACGGGGGGGGGGGGGGGGGGGCGGTGTGTGTCTGAACAGCCACTTGGCTGCGATTCTTCATTGTGATCAATGCTTGTGGACCTATGACCCACCTTGAGTAGCTTTAACAAAAGAAAGCTGGCAGGAAAAAATACAAAACAACACAAATATCTCATGACACCCACATCGCAAGATCAATTATACCCCTGCGCCTCCATGACAAATGGATTCTTGTAATCATTCTGGCTCCCTTTAGCTCTCCTCCAAACCAAGGCTGCTGTTCTTCTCTCAAGCTGTGTACTAATCAATTCATTCCCCAGGAAAGCGCTTTTAGATTTTATATTACATTCAGCCAGAAGCGACAGCTCAGAGCAGCCTGTCAAGACACAAATGAAACAGAGAGAGCAAGTGTTCCTCTTCAAGGACAATGCCTGTTCCCTGAGGAAATTGCACTGAGCATCCCTGCTTTGTCAAATAACAGGGCTGGAGGAGACACAGCTGTTTGGGAGCAGGTTAGAGGAACTGGTGTCTGCTATACGCGCGAGCGCCTTCATTCCCGCAAGAGCCCACGAAATAGGCTTGCCTTTCCCTCGAAAACAAAAGCGGAATTCTGCTCCTTTCTCAACATTGGACGAATTTCAAAAGCTGAAGAGAAGAAAATCGGGGAGGTTGCAGTTTTGTTTGACGCCAGTCGTGTTCCCGCGTCTTTCCGGGCAACACTGACTGGCTGGCAAGACCAGCGAGTGATCTGCGCACAGGCCTTTTCGCAGTGGTTAGTCAGCACCGCTGACACGCAGCATCCAGGGTTCAGTTCCAGCCTCGGGTCGCTGCCTGTGCCGAGTCTGAACGTTCAAACCCCGAGGGATTCCTCCGGTTTCCTCCCACAGTCCAAAGACAGAATTATGGGATGCCTGCAGTGCAGAAAGAGGCCATTCGGACCATCGGGTCTGCACCGACCACAGTCCCACCCAGGCCCAATCCCTCCATAACCCCACATATTCACCCTGCTAATCCCTCTGATACTAAGGGGCAATTCGCTGATAGCAAGGGGCAAGTAATCTGCAGGTTAGGTGGATTGGCTGTGCTAAATTGCCCCTTAGTGTCCAAAGATGTGTCGGTTAGATGGATTGACCATGCTAAATTGCCCCTTAGTGTCCAAAGATGTATAGGTTATGTGGATTGGCCATCCTAAATTGCCCCTTAGTGTCCAAAGATGTGTAGGTTAGATGGATTGGCCATGCTAAATTGCCCCTTAGTGTCCAAAGATGTGCAGGTTAGGTGAATTAGCCATGCTAAATTGCCCCTTAGTGTCCAAAGATGTATAGGTTATGTGGATTGGCCATGCTAAATTGCCCCTTGGCGTCCAAAGATGTGCAGGTTAGGTAGATTGGCCATGCTAAATTGCCCCTTAGTGTCCAAAGATGTGCAGGTTAGCTAGATTGGCCATGCTAAATTGCCCCTTAGTGTCCAAAGATGTGCAGGTTAGGTGGATTGGCCATGCTAAATTGCCCCTTAGTGTCCAAAGATGTGCAGGTTAGGTGAATTAGCCATGCTAAATTGCCCCTTAGTGTCCAAAGATGTATAGGTTATGTGGATTGGCCATATTAAATTGCCCCTTTATGTCCAAAGATGTGCTGGTTAGTTGGATTGGCCATGTTAAATTGCCACTTAGTGTCCAAAGATGTGTAGGTTAGATGGATTGGCCATGCTAAATTGAGCCTTAGCATCCAAAGATGTATAGGTTATGTGGATTGGCCATGTTAAATTGCCCCTTAGTGTCCAAAGATGTGCAGGTTAGGTGGATTGGCCATGCTAAATTGCCCCTTAGTGTCCAAAGATGTGCAGGTTAGGTGGATTGGCCATGCTAAATTGCCCCTTAGTGTCCAAAGATGTGCAGGTTAGGTGGATTGGCCATGCTAAATTGCCCCTTAGTGTCCAAAGATGTGCGGGTTAGGTGGATTGGCCATGCTAAATTGCCCCTTAGTGTCCAAAGATGTAAAGGTTAGGTGGATTGGCCATGCTAAATTGTCTCTTAGTGTCCAAAGATATATAGGTTAGGTGGATTGACCATGCTAAATTGCCCCTTAGTGTCCAAAGATGTAAAGGTTAGGTGGATTGGCCATGCTAAATTGTCTCTTAGTGTCCAAAGATATATAGGTTAGGTGGATTGGCCGTGCTAAATTGCCCCTTAGTGTCCAAAGATGTGCAGGTTAGGTGGATTGGCCGTGCTAAATTGCCCCTTAGTGTCCAAAGATGTGCTGGTTAGGTGGATTGGCCGTGCTAAATTGCCCCTTAGTGTCCAAAGATGCGTGTCCTCAGTGTGTGAGCTGCACTTTGACCCAGCAAAGCTGGTTCCGTGTGTTTGAGCTGGAATGTGCAGGAAGATTCTTATTCTCCCGCGCAGGCCACCCAGATATTCCAGGCTGACTAATGGAAGTGATATTTCCTCTGATGTGCTTATGAAACCCAGATGCCGCTGACTTTTCACCAAAGCTGACCTGATCTTGTCCCTCGGAATCTGAGTTTTCTGCCGCAACTTTGACTTTTATTCAACAAATTGCAACAATCTGTCTGCAATTTGTCTCACAAGACCACAGCTCATTTACAGACACGGAAGGCCATTCAGCCCATCATCGGCCCGTTCTGCTGGAGTCCATTTCAATGTACTGTACATTTAAATGCTGTTTGAATAGCCGGAAAAAAATAGCGGGATTACACAGGGAACTGTGTGAATAATTGAATCAGGACGAAATTGCAGGAATGTGGGACACAGACAGCCCTTTAAAAAAGTTCATAGAATTCCGACAGTGCAGAAGGAGGCCATTCAGCCTATTGAGTCTGCACCGACCACAATCTCACCCAGGCCCTACATATTTACCCACTAATCCCTCTAACCTACACATCTCAGGACACTGAGGGCAATTTTAGCATGGCCAATCAACCTAACCCGCACATCTTTTGACTGTGGGAGGAAACCGGAGCAAACCCATGCAGACACGAGGAGAATGTGCAAACTCCACACAGACAGTGACCCAAGCCGGGAATCGAACCCGGGTCCCTGGAGCTGTGAAGCAGCAGTGCTAACCACTGTGCTACCGTGTCGCCTGTGTCGGGAACTTGCATAAGATTGTTTCCAGCTTCCCCTGAATGTATCTATACTATTCACCTATTCACCAGGGGATTTTCACAGTAACTTCATTACAGTGTTAATGTCAGCCTACTTGTGACTAATAAATAAAATTTAAAAACTTAAACTTGACCACACCCTGTGGGAGCGAGTTCCACATTCTCTGAATGGAGGTCTGTAACTAGTGGTGTTCCGCAGGGATCAGTGCTGGGACCTCTGCTGTTTGTAACGTACATAAATGACTTGGAAGAAAACATAGCTGGTCTGATTAGCAAGTTTGCGGATTATACTAAGATTGGCGGAGTTGCGGATAGTGATGAAGGTTGTCAGGGAATACAGCGGGATATAGATAGACTGGAAAATTGGGTGGAGAAATGGCAGATAGGATTTAAGAAGTCTCACAACCATCTCCACATCATGATAGAATTTAATCCAGATAAATGCGAGGTGATGCATTTTGGTAGATCCAATTCAGGTGGAAGCTATAAAATAAATGGCAGAACAATCAGGAGCATCGACACACAGAGAGATCTGGGAGTAGAGGTCCACAGATCCTTAAAAGTGGCAGCACAGGTGGAAAAGGTGGTGCAGAAAACATACGGCGTGCTTGCCCTCATCGGACGGGGCATCAAGTATAAAAGTTGGCAAATTATGTTAGTTATACAAGACGTGGGTTGGGCCACATTTGGAATACTGTGTCCAATTCTGGTCACCACACTACCAGAAGGACGTGGAGGCTTTGGAGAGAGTGCAGAAAAGGTTTACCAGGATGTTGCCTGGTATGGAGGGTATTAGCTATGAGGAGAGATTGGGTAAACTGGGATTGTTCTCCCTGGAAAGACGGAGGCTGAGGGGGCGACCTGATTAGAAGTTTATAAAATTATGAGAGGTATCGATAGGGTGAACAGTTGGAAGCTTTTTCCCAGGGCAGAAATGACAATTACAAGGGGGCACAAGTTCACAGTGGCACGGTTGGCACAGTGGGTTCGCACTGCTGCCTCACAGCGCTAGGGACCTGGATGCGATTCCCGGCTTGGGTCACTGTCTGTGTGGAGTCTGCACGTTCTCCCCATGTCTGCGCGAGTTTCCTCCAGGTGAAGAAAGAAGAAGAAAAACTACAGCACAAAACAGGCCTTCGGCCCCACAAGTTGTGCCGAACATATCCCTACCTTTTAGGCCTACCTATAACCCTCCATCCTATTAAGTCCCATATACTCATCCAGGAGTCTCTTAAAAGACCCGCTCCGGTGCTCCGGTTTCCTCCCACAGTCCAAAGATGTGCAGGTTAGGTGGATTGGCCGTGCTAAATTGCCCCTTAGTGTCCAATGATATGTGGGTTAGGTGGATTGGCCATGCTAAATTGCCCCTTAGTGTCCAAAGCTGTGTAGGTTAGGTGGATTGGCCATGCTAAATTGCCCCTTAGTGTTCAAAGATGTGCAGGTTAGGTGGATTGGCCATGCTAAATTGTCCTTTAGTGTCCAAAGATGTGCAGGTTAGGGTGGATTGGCCATGCTAAATTGCCCCTTAATGTCCAAAGATGTGCAGGTTAGGGTGGATTGGCCATGCTAAATTGCCCCTTAGTGTCCAAAGATGTGCAGGTTAGGTGGATTGGCCATGCTAAATTGCCCCTTAATGTCCAAAGATGTGCAGGTTTGGTGGATTGGCCATGCTAAATTGCCCCTTAATGTCCAAAGATGTGCAGGTTAGGGGGATTGGCCATGCTAAATTGCCCCTTAATGTCCAAAGATGTGCAGGTTAGGGTGGATTGGCCATGCTAAATTGCCCCTTAGTGTCCAAAGATGTGCAGGTTAGGGTGGATTGGCCATGCTAAATTGTCCCTTAGTGTCCAAAGATGTGCGGGTTAGGTGGATTGGCCATGCTAAATTGCCCCTTAGTGTCCAAAGATGTGCGGGTTAGGTGGATTGGCCATGCTAAATTGCCCCTTAGTGTTCAAAGATGTGCAGGTTAGGTGGATTGGCCATGCTAAATTGCCCCTTAATGTCCAAAGATGTGCAGGTTCGGTGGATTGGCCATGCTAAATTGCCCCTTAATGTCCAAAGATGTGCAGGTTAGGTGGATTGGCCATGCTAAACTGCCCCTTAGTGCCAGGGGGATTAGCAGCGTAAATACATGGGGTTATGGGGGATAGGGACTGGGTTGGGATTGTGGTCTGTGCAGGCTCGATGGGCCGGATGGTCTCCTTCTGCACTGTGGGAATTCTCTGCTTCTGTGAATAACTGATTGCTGTGGGATCTTGCTGTGCACCAATTGGCTGCCGCATTCCCTACATCGACAACAGTGACCGCACTTCAAAAAGAACTTTATTGGCTTGAAAGAATTCAGGGGTTTGCTGAGGTTGTGGAAGGCGTGGTATAAATACAAGTCTGTCCTTTCTTCCCGTAATCTATGGACTGCCAGATTTCTGTTACTTCGCTGAACTTCACATCTGGCTGTGGAAATTGTCTAGACTGCTAATAGTATTTCTGTTTATAATCAGGGAACAATGAGGTTCTGTCCCCCATCTTGATGGGTGAACAGAAAACACATGTTTAATTGTTTAATTGATGTTACACTGGGACAATCTTCCTGCTCTGTGCTGTCCTGATGGTATGCGCAAAGGAAGGGCAATTCGGGACGGTCAATAAACGCTGGCCTTTTTAATGGCACCCGCATCCCGTGAACGAACCCAAAAGAAAATGTTCGAGCCAGTGCATTTCCACTTCAAACTCTCGATCGTCAGAAAAAAAGGCATCCCAGCAAATAGTTCTCCTAAGTAACTCAGTTCAAAGTTCATTTATTCGTATCACAAGTAGGCTTACACTAACACTGCAGCCTGTGCGGGTTAGGGGGATTAGCCATGCTGAATTGTCCCTTAGTGTCCAACGATGTGTGGGTTAGGTGGATTGGCCATGCTAAATTGTCCCTTAGTGTCCAAAGATGCGCAGGTTAGGTGGATTGGCCATGCTAAATTGTCCCTTAGTGTCCAAAGATGTGCGGGTTAGGTGGATTGGCCGGGCTAAATTGTCCCTTAGTGTCCAAAGATGTGCAGGTGAGGTGGATTGGCCGTGCTAAATTGTCCCTTAGTGTCCAAAGATGTGCGGGTTAGGTGGATTGGCCATGCTAAATTGCCCCTTAGTGTCCAAAGATGTGCAGGTCAGGTGGATTGGCCATGCTAAATTGCCCCTTAGTGTCCAAAGATGTGCGGGTTAGGTGGATTGGCCGTGCTAACTTGTCCCTTAGAGTCCAAAGATGTGCGGGTTAGGTGGATTGGCCATGCTAAATTGCCCCTTAGTGTCCAAAGATGTGCAGGTCAGGTGGATTGGCCATGCTAAATTGCCCCTTCGTGTCCAAAGATGTGCAGGTTAGGTGGATTGGCTATGCTAAATTGCCCCTTAGTGTTCAAAGATGTGCGGGTTAGGTGGATTGGCTATGCTAAATTGCTCCTTAGTGTCCAAAGATGTGCGGGTTAGGTGGAATGGCCATGCTGAATCGCCCCTTAGTGTCCAAAGATGTGCAGGTTAGGTGGATTGGCCATGCTAAATTGTCCCTTAGTGTCCAAAGATGTGCAGGTTAGGTGGATTGGCCATGCTAAATTGCCCCTTAGTGTCCAAAGATGTGCAGGTTAGGTGGATTGGCCATGCTAAATTGCCCCTTAGTGTCCAAAGATGTGCAGGTTAGGTGGATTGGCCATGCTAAATTGCCCCTTAGTGTCCAAAGATGTGCGGGTTAGGTGGATTGGCCATGCTAAAATGCTCCTTCGTGTCAGGGGGACTAACAGGGTAAATGTTATGGGGCTGGATCGTGGTCACAGAATCATAGAATCCCTACGGTGCAGAAGGAGGCCATTCAGCCCATCGAATCTGCACCAACCAAAATCCCACCCAGGCCCTATTCCCATCACCCCACATATTTACCCTGCCAATCCCCTGACACTAAGGGGCAAATTAGCGTGGCCAATCAACCTAACCCACACATCTTTGGACTGTGGGAGGAAACCCACACAGACATTAGGTATGCAAAACTGGATGTGCAAAATTGCCCCTTAGTGTCCCAAGATGTTAGGTCAGGGGGATTAGCAGGGTAATTGCGTGGGGTTACGGGGATAGGGCCTGGTTGGGATTGTGGTCGGTGCAGGCTCGATGGGCCGAATGGCCTCCTCCTGCACCGTAAGGATTCTATGATTCTATACTATGCCTGCCTGAATGACCCCTCAGATGTTCTTCTGCCTCCCCGGTCTCGGAAGGAAATCCCCCCAGTGTGACAATTTTCCAATCCGCCTCGCTAAGCGAGATTGCCAATTTAGAGAAAATTAACGCTGAATTAAGGGGGGGGGCGGTCATCTTATGCCTCGTTCCCTAGCAACCAAACCGAGATTGCGTGAGTCATTTTTTTCTTGTTGTACGTTAAAACCTTGATTCCAGCAGCCTGGCTTTACCCTGGAACCATGCCTCTGTGATGAAAGGCTAGTGTCTGATCCAGTACACGGCTCAATCATTCAGAGTCCGGCTGTCTACGTACAAAACATTCTGTACCTTATTCTGATTAATACGACAATTCTTTAAATACCTTTGTGCCTTGTCTAATCAGAATGCCATTTAAAGTTGATGTCTGTTTTCCTGGGTTTAGCATGTGAATACGTTCTGAGCAACAGACGGAGCCCAGGAAATAGAGCGTTAAGCCTTGCGCCTGGGTAATATGCACCAGAATTTCTGGTGTTCTTAAAAATTATTCTTCTCGGAATCACGAGGAGGATCGTCAGCGAGTCCCCACAGTGCAGAAGGAGGACAATCAAGTCTGCACCAACTCTCTGATTGAGGACCTTATCCAATCCTTTTACCCCGCCCTGTTCCCGTAACCCCACACATTTACCATGGCCAATCCAACGAACATCTTTAGACACTAAGAGACAATTTAGCATGGCCAATCCACCTGACCTGCACATCTTTGGACACTAAGGGGCAATTTAGCCTGGCCAATCCACTTAACCCACACATGTTTGGACACTAAGGGGCAATTTAGCATGGCCAATCCATCTAACCTGCACATCTTTGGACACTAAGGGACAATTTAGCATGGCCAATCCACCTAACCCTCACATCTTTGGACACTAAGGGGCAATTTAGCATGGCCAATTCACCTAACCTGCACATCTTTGGACACTAAGGGGCAATTTAGCATGGCCAATCCACCTAACCTGCACATCTTTGGACACTAAGGGGCAATTTAGCATGGCCAATCCATCTAACCTGCAAATCTTTGGACACTAAGGGGCAATTTAGCATGGCCAATCCACCTAACCTGCACATCTTTGGACACTAAGGGGCAATTTAGCATGGCCAATCCACCTAACCTGCACATCTTTGGACACTAAGGGGCAATTTAGCATGCCAATCCATCTAACCTGCACATCTTTGGACACTAAGGGGCAATTTAGCATGGCCAATCCACCCAACCTGCACATCTTTGGATACTGAAGGGCAATTTAGCATGGCCAATCCAGCCAACCTACACATCATTCGGACTGTGGGAGGAAACCAGAGCACCCGGAGGAAACCCACACAGACACTCTTAGTGTCCAAAGATGTGTGGGTTTAGTTGGATTGGCCATGCTGAATTGCCCCTTAGTATCCAAAGATGTGCGGGTTAGGTGGTTGGCCATGCTAAATTGCCCCTTCGTGAACAATGTTGTGTGGGTTAGGTGGATTGGCAGTGCTAAATTGCCCCTTATTGTCAGGGGGACTAGCTAGAGTTGTGTTACGGGGATAGGATCTGGGTGGGATTGTACTCGGTTCAGACTCAATGGGCCGAATGGCCTCGTTCTGCACTGTACGGATTCCAGGATTCTATGAATAATAGTTGAATACATTCTGACGAGAAACAAAAATACATCAAAAGCGAAGGCGCCTTGGATAATTGTTTAAAGTTTATTTATTGGTGTCACAAGGAGGCTTACATTAACACTGCAATGAAATTACTGTGGAAATCCCCTAGGGGCCACACTCTGGTGCCTGTTCAGGTACACTGAGGGAGAATTTAGCACCTAACCAGCACGTCTTTCAGACTGTGGGAGGAAACCGGAGCACCCGGAGGAAACCCACGCAGACACGGGGAGAATGTGCAAACGCCACACAGATAGTGACCCAAGCCAGGAATCAAACCCGGGTCCTTGGCGCTGTGAGGCAGCAGTGCTAACCACTGTGCCGCCCCAGGGGATAGAACATAGAACATAGAAAAGCTACAGCATAAACAGGCCCTTCGGCCCGCAAGTTGCGCTGAACATGTCCTATAACCCTCTATCCTTCTAACTTCCATAAACTTATCCAAAAGTCTCTTAAAAGACCCTATCGAATCCGCCTCCACCACCACTACCGGCAGCCAATTCCACGCACCCACCACCCTCTGAGTGAAAAACTTACCCCTAACATCTCCTCTGTACCTACTCCCCAGCACCCTAAACCTGTGTCCTCTTGTGGCAACCATTTCAGCCCTGGGAAAAAGCCTCTGAGAATCCACTCTATCAATACCTCGCAACATCTTATACACCTCTATCAGGCCACCTCTCATCCTTCGCCTCTCCAAGGAGAAAAGACCTAGCTCTCTCAACCTATCCTCATAAGGCATGCCACTCAATCCAGGCAACATCCTTGTAAATCTCCTCTGCACCCTTTCTATGGCTTCCACATCCTTTCTGTAATGAGGCGACCAGAACTGGGCACAGTACTCCAGGTGGGGTCTGACCAGGGTCCTATACAGCTGCAGCATTATCTCCCGATTTCTAAACTCACTTCCTCTATTGATGAAGGCCAGTATTCCATACGGCTTCTTAACCACAGCCTCTACCTGCGACGCCGCTTTGAGCATCCTATGAACCCGGACCCCAAGATCCTTCTGATCTTCCACACTGCCAAGTGCCTTACCCTTAATATTATATTCTTTCATCCTATTCAACCTGCCAAAATGAACCACCACACACTTATCTGGGTTGAAGTCCATCTGCCACTTCTCCGCCCAGTCTTGCATCTTATCTATGTCTTGTTGCAACTGCTGACATCCCTCTACACTATCCACAACCCCACCAATCTTTGTGTCATCAGCAAACTTGCCAACCCATCCTTCCACTTCTTCATCCAGGTCATTTATAAAAATCACAAAGAGCAAGGGTCCCAGAACAGATTCCTGGGGCACTCCACTGGTGACCGACCTCCATGCTGAAAAAGACCCATCTACAACCACTCTTTGCCTTCTGTGGGCAAGCCAGTTCTGAATCCACAAAGCAACGTCCCCATGTATCCCATGTCCCTTCACTCTCTCAATAAGCCTTGCATGGGGCACCTTATCAAACGCCTTGCTGAAATCCATATAAACCACATCTACCGCTCTTCCCTCGTCTATGTGTCGAGTTACATCTTCAAAAATTTTCAATTAGGCTCGTAAGGCATGATCTGCCTTGGACAAAGCCGTGCTGGCTATTTCTGATCATACTGTTCCTCTCCAGATGTTCATAAATCCTGCCTCTCAGGATCTTCTCCATCAACTTACCAACCACTAAGGTTAGACTCACCGGTCGATAATTTCCCGGGCTATCTCTTCTCCCTTTCTTGAATAACGGAACCACGTCCACAATCCTCCAATCTTCCGGAACCTCTCCCAAAGATCATCGCCAGAGGCTCAGCAATCCCTTCCCTCGCCTCCCACAGTAACCTGGGGTACATCCCATCCGGTCCCGGCGATTTATCTAACTTGATGCTTTTTAAAAGCTCCAACACATCCTCTTTCCTAATGTCCACATGCTCAATCTTCTCAGTCCACTGCAAGTCTGCACTGCAACTACCAAGATCCCTTTCCACTGTGAATGCTGAAGCAAAGTATTCATTAAGTACCTCTGCTATTTCTATCGGTTCTATACAGACTTTCCCACCATCACATTTGATAGGTCCTACTCCTTCACATCTTATCTTCCTGCTCTTAACATACTTGTAGAATGCCTTGGGGTTTTCCTTTATCCTGTCTGCCAAGGCCTTCTCATGACCCCTTCTTGCTCTTCTAATTTCCCTCTTAAGTTCCTTCCTACTAGTCGTATACTCTTCTAGATTTCTAACATTACCTAGCTCCCTGAACCTTTTGTAGGCTTTTCTTTTCTTCTTGACTAAGTTCGTTACAGCTTTCGTGCACCATGGTTCCTGTCACCTACCATAACTCCCCTGTCTCATTGGAATGTTGCTGTGCCGAGCTCCAGACAAATTTTCCTTGAAAATTTGCAGCAATTCTTCTGTACATTTCCCTGAGAAAACCTCCTTCCAATTTATTCCTCTAATTTCCTGCCTAATAGCCTCATAATTGTCCTTACTCCAAATAAACGCTTTCCTAGCTTGACTGATCCTATCTCTCTCCAAATGATGAATGAAAATAAATGGCAGAGCAGGCTCGAAGGGCCGAATGGCCTACTCCTGCTTCTAGTTTCAATGTGACCGGCAGGTTAGAGTGATAGGGATTGTTGGGTCCATTGTTGGGTGCGGCATAGTTGGCACAGTGGTTAGCACTGCTGCCTCATAGCGCCAGGGACCCGGGTTCGATTCCCGGCTTGGGTCAATGTCTGTGTGGAGTTTGCACATTCCCCCCGTGTCTGCGTGGGTTTCCTCCGGGTGCTCCGGTTTCCTCCCACAGTCCGAAAGATGTGCTGGTTAGGGTGCGTTGGCCATGCTAAATTCTCCCTCAATGTACCCGAGCAGGCGCCGGAGTGTGGCAACTAGGGGATTTTCACAGTAACTTCACTGCAGTGTTAATGTAAGCCTACTTGTGGCACTAATAAACAAACTTATCTTAACTTTACTCATTCATTTGTTTGAAGAGATGGGAGGACAAGCACTGGTACGAGTTTTAAAATGGTTTTATTGAAATGAACTTAAAGAGGTAGCACGACAGTGAAGTTGGAGTCTGGCTTCTAAGCCAAGCCCTCGACAAAAAAAACATGTAATGGAATGAGTGACGTCTAAGAACTGAACTGAACTGAACTCACACACTCCAAAATCAAAATATATTTCAATCCTTATCTCCTTATTGGAAGTGTTTTTCACAGGCTATCTCTGTCTAGAAAAACAATCCTCGCCAGCTGCCGTTATGGGAAACTGTTGTTTGCCTGAGTTGTGTACCCTTCAGGAATGTAGTCAATGTTTCGCTAACCCATCATGCCTTCTGATTCTCCATGTCGTCAAGTTAGCTACAATTGCGCAGCTTAGCAGAGTTAGTCAACCCCCTAGACTGCTATAGTCTAGCATTTAAATGTAACTGTGCAGGTAGAAATATCTTTAAATGAAGTCTTCGCATAGACTGAAGCAATTAGGGTCAAGCATGGAATCATAGAATTCCTACGGTGCAGAAGGAGGCTATTCGGCCCATTGAGTCTGCACCGACCACAATCCCACCCAGGTCCTATCCATAAGACCATAAGACCATAAGACATACGAGCGGAAGTAAGGCCATTCGGCCCATCGAGTCCACTCCACCATTCAATCATGGTTGATTTCAACTCCATTTACCCGCTCTCTCCCCATAGCCCTTAATTCCTCGAGAAATCAAGAATTTATTAATTTCTGTCTTGAAGACGCTCAACGTCTCGGCCTCCACAGCCCTCTGTGGCAATGAATTCCACAGACCTACCACTCTCTGGCTGAAGAAATTTCTCCTCATCTCTGTTCTAAAGTGACTCCCTTTTATTCTAAGGCTGTGCCCCCGCGTCCTAGTCTCCCCTGCTAATGGAAACAACTTCCCTACGTCCATCCTATCTAAGCCGTTCATTATCTTGTAAGTTTCTATTAGATCTCCCCTCAACCTCCTAAACTCCAATGAATATAATCCCACGATCCTCAGACGTTCATCGTATGTCAGGCCTACCATTCCTGGGATCATCCGTGTGAATCTCCGCTGGACCCGCTCCAGTGCCAGTATGTCCTTCCTGAGGTGTGGGGCCCAAAATTGCTCACAGTACTCCAAATGGGGCCTAACCAGTGCTTTATAAAGCCTCAGAAGTACATCCCTGCTTTTGTATTCCAAGCCTCTTGAGATAAATGACAACATTACATTTGCTTTCTTAATTACGGACTCAACCTGCAAACTTAATTACGGACTCAACCTCATAAACCAATGCATTTACCCTAGCTATTCCCCTGATGCATGACCAATCCATCTAACCCGCCCATCTTTCGGACTGTGGGAGGAAACCGGAGCACCCAGAGGAAACCCACGCAGAAACGGGGAGAACATGCAGACTCCACACAGACAGTAACCCAAGTGACACAGGTGGAGAAGGTAGTCAAGAAGGCATAAGGCATCGGTCGGGGCATTGAGTTTAAAATTTGGCAAGTCATGTTGACGCTTTATAGAACCTTAGTGAGGCCGCACTTGGAATATAGTGTTCAATTCTGGTCGCCACACTACCAGAAGGATGTGGAGGCTTTGGAGAGGGTACAGAAAAGATTTACCAGGACGTTGCCTGGTATGGAGGGCATTAGCCATGAAGAGAGGTTGGAGAAACTCGGTTTGTTCGCACTGGAACGACGGAGGTTGAGGAGCGACACCCGAGCTATGACTGTAAGACTACATTCTGCACTCTCTCCTTTCCTCCTCTATGAACGGTATGCTTTGTCTGTATAGCGCCCAAGAAACAATACTTTTCACTGTCTGTTAATACATGTGACGATAATAAATCAAATCAAATCAAACCTATTTGAAAGAAAGCCTTTCCAATGGGACAGCATACCAATGGACTGGAGTTGGTGCCCCAAGTCTCCGGTGTTGATTTGCACTCCAGAACCAGGGGGTCACAGTCTGAGGATCCGGGGTAGACCATTCAGGACGGAGGTGAGGAGACATTTCTTCACCCGGTGAGCCTGTGGAATTCATTCCCACAGGAAGTAGTTGATGCCAAAACATTGAATGTATTCAAGAGGTGGCTGGATACAGCACTGGGGGGCGAATAGGATCAAAGGTTATGGGGAGAAAGCAGGATTAGGTTATTGAGTTGGATGATCAGCCATGATGGTGGTGAATGGGGGAGCAGGCTCGAAGGGCCGAATGGCCTCCTCCTGCTCCTATCTTCTATGTTTCTACGTAAACCACCGAGCTCAGATGCAAAAGTGACAATATCTTTGTGACGCAATTGGTTGGCAGGTTCAGATGTTAAACAAAAGGCTGGTAGATCGAGCCCACCCAGGGACGCTTACTTGGCGGTGGCACAGCGGCACAGTGGTTAGTGCCGCTGCCTCACAGCACCAGGCACCCGGGTTCGATTCCCGGCTTGGGTCACTGTCTGTGTGGAGTCTGCACGTTCTCCCCCCTGGTGTCTGTGTGGGATTCCTACGGGTGCTCCGGTTTCCTCCCACAATCCAAAGATGTGTGGATTAGGTGCGTTGGCCATGCTGAATTGGCCCCTAGTGTCCCGGGATGCATGGATTAGTGGGATAAATATGTGGTGTTACTGGGATAGGGCCTGAGTGGCATTGCTGTCCCGAAATTGCCCCTTAATGACCAAAGATGTGTAGGTTAGAGGGATTGGCCATGCTAAATTGCCCTTCAGTGTCCAAAGATGTGCAGGTTAGGTGGATTGGCCATGCTAAATTGCCCCTTAGTGTCCAAAGATGTGCAGGTTAGGTGGATTGGCCATGCTAAATTGCCCCTTAGTGTCCAAAGATGTGCAGGTTAGGTGGATTGGCCATGCTAACTTGCTCCTTAGTGTCCAAAGATGTGTAGGTTAGGTGGATTGGCCATGCTAAATTGCTCCTTAGTGTCCAAGGATGTGCTGGTTAGGTGGATTGGCCTTGCTAAATTGGACCTTCGTGTCCAAAGATGTGCAGGTTTGGTGGATTGGCCATGCTAAATTTCCCCTTAGTGTCAAAAGATGTGTAGATTAGGTGGGTTGGCCATGCTAAATTGCCCCTTAGTGTTCATAGATGTGCAGGTTAGGTGGATTGGCCATGTTCAATTGCCCCTTAGTGTCAAAAGATGTGTAGATTAGGTGGATTGGCCATGCTAAATTGCCCTTCAGCGTCCAAAGATGTGCAGGTTAGGTGGATTGGCCGTGCTAAATTCCCCCTTCAGTGTCCAAAGATGTGCAGGTTAGGTGGATTGGCCATGTTAAATTGCCCCTTAGTGTCCAAAGATGTGCAGGTTAGGTGGATTGGCCATGCTAAATTGCCCCTTCGTGTCCAAGGATGTGTAGGTTAGGTGGATTGGCCATATTAAGTTGCCCTTGGTGTCCAAAGATGTGCGGGTTAGGTCGATTGGCCATGCTAAATTGCCCCTTAGTGTCCAAAGATGTGTAGGTTAGGTGGATTAGTGGGGTAAATACATGGGGTTTTGGAGATAAAGGAGAGGGGTTTGCCTGGGTGAGATGCTCTGTCAGAGAGTTGGTGCAGACTCGACGGGCCCAATCGGACTGTCGGGATTCTATCATTCTATTCTATGACGATTGCCCAAAAAGCCACGGTTAGTTAGGCCAACAATTTGACAACTGGGCTGAAGCCACTCTAATTTTCATTCAAGGCTCTCAGTGCAGCCAATAGAAAAGAGAGCAGGGCTTTGATTCTGTCGAGTGGCTTGGAATCCAACCAGTCTCCACAACCGATAGGATAGTGTTTCAAGCAAGAGCAAGGCCGAATCCCCCGCAGGCCCTTTCATACTCACCCTCTTTGCTGACCCAAGCTGATATTTCTTTCATCTCCGGAATGTTCCACATGCCACAAGACGTCCAGAGGGACTCGAACCCCTCCATAATTCAACAACCATCTTTTATTTACCTTCTGTGTCAAAAAATATTCCTTAATGATGGCCGTTTAATTTTTAATGCAAACAATTTCAGCGACAGACTTTTATGCTTAGCTACAGCTGAGTTCTCCCTCGGAGGGACAAAGCCAGCATTGGCCTTGCATATCTGATTTCCTTTATCCTCATTCAAGCATGCCCAGAATTGGGAGAGATTCTTGAGCTAAGTGCGAGTGAATAAAACATTTTTCTTTTGCAGCGTTTTGGGGCTTCGTTAATGCTTAAGTAAGAATGCAGTTTCGAATTAAACTTCTCTGCTGTGATAATCGGGCCTTCAATTATTGATGGACATAATGTTATACTCAAAGTACGTACAAGAGTGACAGACAGGGAGAGATATTAGACCGAGGCCCCCAGAGGCCTCGAAGGAAAAAAAAACCACACACATCAAAGAAAAGCAAATGGAGTTCTCCCCTGGTGCTCTGGTCAATATTTACCCTTCATTCAGCATCATGAGAATAGATTATCTATCCGTCCATATATCACATTGCTATTGGTGACATCTTGCTCTCTTGATTTAATTTGATTTATGATTGTCACGTGTATTGGGATACAGTGAAAAGTATTGTTTCTTGCGCACTATACAGACAAAGCATACCGTTCATAGAGAAGGAAAGGAGAAGGTGCAGAATATCGTGTTGTGGTCATAGCTAGGGATTTGATTTGGTATATTATTGTCACATGTATTAGTATACAGTGAAAAGTATTGTTTTTTGCTCGTTATACAGACAAAGCATACCGTTCATAGAGAAGGAAAGGAGAGGGTGCAGAATATCGTGTTGTGGTCATAGCTAGGGATTTGATTTGGTATATTATTGTCACATGTATTAGTATACAGTGAAAAGTATTGTTTTTTGCTCGTTATACAGACAAAGCATACTGTTCATAGAGAAGGAAAGGAGAGAGTGCAGAATGTAGTGTTACAGTCATAGCTAGGGTGTAGAGAAAGATCAACTTAATATGAGGTAGGGTTTGATTTGATTTGATTTATTATTGTCACATGTATTAACATGCAGTGAAAAGTATTGTTTCTTGCACGCCATACAGATAAAGCATACCGTTCATAGAGAAGGAATGGAGAGAGTGCAGAATGTAGTGTTACAGCCATAGCTAGGGTGAAGAGAAAGATCAACTTAATGCAAGGTAGGTTTTGATTTGATTTGATTTGATTTATTATAGTCACATGTATTGGTATACAGTGAAAAGTATTGTTTCTTGCACGCTATACAGACAAAGCATACCGTTCATAGAGAAGGAAAGGAGAGAGTGCAGAATGTAGTGTTACAGTCATAGCTAGGGTGAAGAGAAAGATCAACTTAATGCGAGGCAGGTCCATTCAAAAGCCTGACAGCAGCAAGGAAGAAGCCGTTCTCCAGTTAGTTGGTTATGGTAGGGTGGCACGGTAGCACAGTGGGTTAGCACTGCTGCCTCACAGCGCCAGGGACCCGAGTTCGATTCCCAGCCAGGGCCTTCCAAGAATCCTAAAGTGCAGAACGAGGCCATTTGGCCCATCGAGTCTGCACCAACCACAATCCCACCCAGGCCCTATCCCGATAACCCCATGCATTTACTGTAGCTAGTCCCCCTGACACTAAGGGGCAATTTAGAGACTGGGGGTTCAATTCCTGGCTTGGGTCACTGTCTGTGTGGAGTCTGCACGTTCTCCCTGTGTCTGCGTGGCTTTCCTCCGGGTGCTCCGGTTTCCTCCCACAGTCTGAAAGACGTGCTGGTTAGGTGGATTGGCCATGCTAAATTGCCCCTTAATGTCCAAAGATGTGTAGGTTAGGTGGATTGGCCATGCTAAATTGCCCCTTAGTGTCCAAAGATGTGTAGTTTAGGTGGATTGGCCATGCTAAATTGCCCCTTAATGTCCAATGATGTGTAGCTTAGGTGGATTGGCCATGCTAAATTGCCCCTTAGTGTCCAAAGATGTGCAGGTTAGGTGGATTGGCCATGCTAAATTGCTCCTTAGTATCCAAAGATGTGTAGTTTAGGTGGATTGGCCATGCTAAATTGCCCCTTAATGTCCAAAGATGTGCAGGTTAGGTGGATTGGCCATGCTAAATTGCCCCTTAATGTCCAAAGATGTGTAGGTTAGGTGGATTGGCCATGCTAAGTTGCCCCTTAGTGTAAAAGATGTGTGGGTTAGGTGGATTGGCCGTGCTAAATTGCTCCTTAGTGTCTAAAGATGTGCAGGTTAGGTGGATTGGCCATGCTAAGTTGTCCCTTAGTGTCCAAAGACGTATAGTTTAGGTGGATTGGCCATGCTAAATTGCCCCTTAGTGTCCAAAGATGTGTCAATTAGGTGGATTGGCCATGCTAAATTGCCCCTTAGTGTGAGGGGGACTGGCTAGGGGAGATGCATGAGGTTATGGGGATAGGACCCGGTTGGGATTGTGGTCGGTGCAGACTCGATAGGCTGAATGGCCTCCTTCTGCACTGTGGGATTCGATGATCCCTCTGAGGAAACTTACAGGTCGTGATGAGAGTAAAAAATAGATAGAACCATGAAGTAAGTAAGTTCTCACATATCCAATAGATTCCCACATCTCCATCTCCAACTGTCAAGAACAGGGCTGCAGCCAGTTATTGCTCTTGCTTCCTCCTTCGTTCGTCATTAAGTGTCAGATGCTGGCGTCGGCTGGCATTTTGTGCTGCATTCTCCTGATGGAAGATCGCCTCGTGTTAATTGGCTGCTGAAGAGTTTCCTGTCACCATCTCATGGTTTGTGAAAGGGCTGGCACTAATGTTCAGAGGAAGGCAGCAAGGAGGATTAGAGACTTTCGTATGAATCATAGAATCCCTGCAGTGCAGAAGGAGGCCACTCGGCCCATCCAGTCTCCACCGACCACAATCTCACCCATTTCCGTAACCCCACATAGTTACCCTGCTAATCCCCCTGGCACTAAGGGGCAATTTAACACGGCCAATCCACCTAACCGGCACATCTTTAGACACCAAAGGGCAATTTAGCGTGGACAATCCACTTAACTAGCACATCTTTGGACATTAAGGGGCAATTTAGCATGGCCGATCCACCTAACCTGCACATCTTTGGACATTAAGGGGCAATTTAGCATGGCCAATCCACCTAACCAGCACATCTTTGGATACTAAGGGGCAATTTAGCATGGCCAATCCCCCTAACCTGCACATCTTTGGATATAAGGGGCAATTTAGTGTCCAAAGAGGTGCGGGTTAGGTGGATTGGCCATGCTAAATTGCCCCTTAGTGTCCAAAGATATGTAGGTTAGGTGGATTGGCCATGCTAAGTTGCCCCTTAGTGTCCAAAGATGTGCGGGTTTGGTGGATTGGCCATGCTAAATTGCCCCTTAATGTCCAAAGATGTGCAGGTTAGGTGGATTGGCCCTGCTAAATTGCCCCTTAGTGTCCAAAGATGTGCAGGTTAGGTGGATTGGCCATGTTAAATAGCCCCTTACATCCAAAGATATGCGGGTTAGGTGGATTGGCCATGCTAAATTGCCCCTTAGTGTCCAAAGATATGTAGGTTAGGTGGATTGGCCATGCTAAATTGCCCCTTTGTGTCCAAAGATGTGCGGGTTTGGTGGATTGGCCATGCTAAATTGCCCCTTAGTGTCCAAAGATGTGCAGGTTAGGTGGATTGGCCCTGCTAAATTGCCCCTTAGTGTCCAAAGATGTGCAGGTTAGGTGGATTGGCCATGCTAAATTGACCCTTAGCGTCCAAAGATGTGTAGGTTAGGTGGATTGGCCATGTTAAATAGCCCCTTACATCCAAAGATATGCGGGTTAGGTGGATTGGCCATGTTAAATTGCCCCTTCGTGTCGAAAGATGTGCGGGTTAGGTGGATTGGCCATGCTAAATTGCCCCTTAGTGTCCAAAGATGTGCAGGTTAGGTGGATTGGCCATGTTAATTTATCCCTTAGTTGCCAAAGATGTGTGGATTTGGTGGATTGGCCATGCTAAATTGCCCCTTCATGTCCAAAGATGTGCAGGTTAGGTGGATTGGCCATGCTAAATTGTTCCTTCGTGTCAGGGGTACTAGCTAGGGTAAATGCATGGGGTTATGGAGAGAGGGCCCGGATGGGATTGTGGTCGGTGCAGACTCGATGGGCCGAATGGCCTCCTTCTGCACTGTCGGGATTCTACGATTCTTAGAATTTGTGATTCTCAGAGTAGACAGGAGCAGGAGGAATTTGAGAGAGGAAGTGAGAAGCACGAACAGATCCCATTGAGAGAAGGAGAGAAGAAGCACGAACGGATCCCATTGAGAGAAGGAGAGAGAAGCCCGAACAGATCCCATTGAGAGAAGGAGAGAGAAGCACAAACAGATCCCATTGAGAGAAGGAGAGAAGAAGAACGAACAGATCCCATTGAGAGAGGGAGAGAGAAGCACGAACAGATCCCATTGAGAGAGGGAGTGAGAAGCACGAACGGATCCCATTGAGAGAAGGAGAGAGAAGCACAAACAGATCCCATTGAGAGAAGGAGAGAGAAGCACGAACAGATCCCACTTTGATGTATAAACACATTAGCCGGGCGCTAAAGTTTTATCTTTCTCGTGGAGACCTCATCATCGTACATTTATGGAATTTCCAGGAGGATTGCGTGTATTTCCTGGAGCCGCCCGTTAGTCAGCCCCCCTGTCACGGTTCAGCGTGCGCCTCTGCGCTGCATCGTCATCACGTCTGAATTTTGATCATCTGTGCAGTTAGCCAGGACACTATACTGGCAAATAATGAGCATTCCTGCAGGGATATGCCAGCCACTATTCAATCACCGCGCTGTAAATTAATAGCGACCTTCAGGGATAAATAGCAACCATGCGAGAGAGAAAACCCACGGCATTTAATGACAATCTCATGATAAATTTAAAAGAGGGATCCGCATCTGTTAAGTTCACGCAACGGAATTCCTATCAATGTAAAAAAAACGTCTCTGTGCGGAGCTTGTCCACATCAAAACACTTCTCCCAGGAATCTGACAGTTCGCAGTACCCTGGCGTTACGTGCAGAGTGGTCCTCTGGGATGCAGGGAATTAACTCAAAGATGCATCCTCCCTTTGATTTATGCCTGTCCCTTCTCTCGTTCTGTCTGCTCTGCCCACCTCTCGCTTACAAAACAGCCGTACGGTGTGTGGGAGTTGTGAACTGGCCTGCTTCATCACCTGCTGCCTTTTTGGAACTGCAGGCGAGACGGTGGAGGGGGTGGGGGGCAGTTTCCGCTTGAAGGATGTGTGCAGTCAGGGCAACATGATGTCTGGGCCATTCTCCATCCCTGGGGACAGTGCTGTGAGGGGAGATTTCCTTCCCCCCCTCTGTCTTTTCAGACTTTGACTGGTACATAAACATTTTTCCATTGGTCAGATTTAAATATATTCATCGGTTCCGTAACACCTATCAACCTTTAGTAATTTAATTGAGCTCGAAACGGTTTATAATGTCGGAAGAATTGAAAAGAAAGACTGGCATTCATGCGACACCTTTTCAGCATGGGTGGGTTAGCACTGCTGTCGCACAGCGCCAGGGAGCCGGGTTCAATTCCGGCCTCGGGTCACTGCCTGTGTGGAGTTTGCACATTCTCCCCCCCCGTGTCTGCGTGGGTTTCCTCCGGGTGCTCCGGTTTCCTCCCACAGTCCGAAAGATGTGCAGGTTCAGGGGATTGGCCGTGCTAAATTGCCCCTTAGTATCCACACATATGCAGATTAGGTGGATTGGCCATGCTAAATTGCTCGTAAGTGTCCAATGTTGTGTAGGTTAGATGGATTGGCCATGCTAAATTGCCCCATAGTTTCCAATGATGTGTAGGTTAGATGGATTGGCCATGCTAAATTGCCCCATAGTTTCCAAAGATGTGCGGGTTAGGTGGATTGGCCGTGCTAAATTGCTCCTTAGTGTCCAAAGATGAGCAGGTTAGGGGGATTGGCCATGCTAAATTGCCTCTTTGTGTCCAAAGATGAGCAGGTTAGGTGGATTGGCCATGCTAAATTGCCCCTTTGGAGGCGATTTTACCATTTGTTGTCTAAGTGCTGGGCGGACTTGAAACTGGGAGAGTTTCAGATCCGTCTTTCAGGTGTGTTTTTAGGCCCCCTCCCCAAGGATACACGCTGCCTGTAAAGAACAAAGAACAAAGAACAATACAGCACAGGAACAGGCCCTTCGGCCCTCCAAGCCCGTACCGCTCCCTGGTCCAACCATTCTTTTGTATCCCTCCATTCCCACTCCGTTCACATGGCTATCTAGATAAGTCTTAAAAGTTCCCAGTGTGTCCGCCTCCACCACCTTGCCCGGCAGCGCATTCCAGGCCCCCACCACCCTCTGTGTAAAATATGTCCTTCTGATATCTGTGTTAAACCTCCCCCCCTTCACCTTGAACCTATGACCCCCTCGTGAACGTCACCACCGACCTGGGGAAAAGCTTCCCACCGTTCACCCTATCTATGCCTTTCATAATTTTATACACCTCTATTAAGTCTCCCCTCATCCTCCGTCTTTCCAGGGAGAACAACCCCAGTTTACCCAATCTCTCCTCATAACTAAGCCCCTCCATACCAGGCAACATCCTGGTAAACCTCCTCTGTACTCTCTCCAAAGCCTCCACGTCCTTCTGGTAGTGTGGCGACCAGAACTGGACGCAGTATTCCAAATGCGGCCGAACCAACGTTCTATACATCTGCAACATCAGACCCTAACTTTTATACTCTATGCCCCGTCCTATAAAGGCAAGCATGCCATATGCCTTCTTCATCACCTTCTCCACCTGTGACGTCACCTTCAAGGATCTGTGGACTTGCACACCCAGGTCCCTCTGTATATCTACACCCTTTATGATTCTGCCATTTATCGTATAGCTCCTCCCTACATTATTTCTACCAAAATGCATCGCATTTATCAGGATTGAACTCCATCTGCCATTTCTTTGCCCAAATTTCCAGCCTATCTATATCCTTCTGTAGCTTCTGACAATGCTCCTCACTATCTGCAAGTCCTGCCAATTTTGTGTCGTCCGCAAACTTACTGATCACCCCAGTTACACCTTCTTCCAGATCGTTTATATAAATCACAAACAGCAGAGGTCCCAATACAGAGCCCTGCGGAACACCACTAGTCACAGGCCTCCAGCCGGAAAAAGACCCTTCCACTACCACCCTCTGTCTTCTGTGACCAAGCCAGTTCTCCACCCATCTAGCCACCTCCCCCTTTATCCCATGTGATCCAACCTTTTTCACCAGCCTACCATGAGCGAGCCCGCGGCTCGCTGCAGAAGTCTGTGGGTGGGGCTTAACATGCCCGAAAGCCTGCAGACAGAGCTAGTGCGCACGTGCATGCCTCTAATGCTGCACACGCGCATTAACATCAGCAGCATGGGTCTGACAGACAGAGAGAGAGAGAGGTGTCAGGCCCCTGCTGCTGCAGGCAGCCTGAAGCAGCTCCCCCTCCGCCCCCCCCCCCCCCCCCACTGCAATCGCGGGAGCTCACAGCCTGGAGAAAAGCCCCTGCCGACGCTTCCGTCCTCCCAGGCCAATCGCCGAACCCCCCCCCCAACCCACCGATCATGGACCCGCCCCCTTCCCCCACCAATCACAGCAAGGCGGCAGTGGGTCCCCTCCCCCTAATAGCCCTTCCCCCATTAGATCCTCCCCCCAATAGCCCCTCCACAATTAGCCCCTCCCCATTTGCCCCTTCCCCATTTGCCCCTCCCTCATTCGCCTCTTCCCCATTAGCCCCCCCCATTGGCCCCTCTCCATTGGGCCCTCCCCCCATTTACCCTCCCTCATTAGCCCCTCCCCCAGTAGACCCTCCCACATTGGCCTCTCCCCAATGACCCCTCCCCATTAACCCGTCCCCCATTGGCCCCTCCCCCATTAGCCCTTCCCCATTGGCCCCTCCCCCATTATCCCCTCCTCTGTTGGCCCCTCCCCCATTGGCCACTCTCCCAAAAACACCTCCCCCATTGGCCCGTCCCCATTAGCCCTTCCCCCATTATCCCCTTCCCCCATTAGCCCCTCCCTCATTATTCCCATCCCCCATTCAGCCCTCCCCCATTGGCCCCTCCGCCATTACCCCTCCTCCATTAGCCCCTCCCCATTAACTCCTCCCTCATTGGCCCCTCCCCATTAGCCCCTCCCCATCAGTTCCTCCCCCATTATGTGTAAATGTGAGGTCATCCATTTTGGTAGGAATAACAGCAAAATGGACTATTATTTAAATGGTAAAAAATTGCAGCATGCTGCTGTGCAGAGGGACCTGGGTGTCCTTGTGCAGGAATCTCAAGGAGTTGGTTTGCAGGTGCAGCAGGTAATTAAGAAGGCAAATGGAATTTTGTCCTTCATTGCTAGAGGGATGGAGTTTAAAAACAGCGATGTTATGTTGCAGCTGTATAAGGTGCTGGTGAGGCCACACCTGGAGTACTGTGTACAGTTTTGGTCTCCTTGCTTGAGAAAGGATATACTGGCACTGGAGGGGGTGCAGAGGAGATTCACTAGGTTGATTCCGGAGTTGAGCGGGTTGGCTTATGAGGAGAGACTGAGTAGACTGGGGCTATACTCATTGGAATTCAGAAGAATGAGGAGGGGGATCTTATAGAAACATATAAGATTATGAAGGGAATAGATAAGATAGAAGCAGGGAAGTTGTTTCCACTGGCGGGTGAAACTAGAACGAGGGGGCATGGCCTCAAAATAAGAAGGAGCAGATTTAGGACTGAGTTGAGGAAGAACTTCTTCACACAAAGGGTTGTGAATGTGTGGAATTCCCTGCCCAGTGAAGCAGTTGAGGCTACCTCATTGAATGTTTTTAAGGCAAGGATAGATAGATTTTTGAACAGTAAAGGAATTAAGGGTTATGGTGAGTGGGCGGGTAAGTGGAGCTGAGTCCACGAAAAGATCAGCCATGATCTTATTGAATGGCGGAGCAGGCTCGAGGGGCCAGATGGCCTACTCCTGCTCCTGGTTCTTCGGTTCTTATTAGCCCCTCCCCCAATAGCCCCTCCCACTGGCCCCTCCCCCAACTAGCCTCTCCCCATGGCACTGCCCAAGTGCCTGTGGGCATTCCCCATGTGCCAGGCTAGCATTGCCCTCAGCCTCCCCAGGGAGGGGTGGGGCCTCAATGGCCTCCGATTCCACCGATTAAGCCACGTTGACTGCTCCCCGTTCATAGGGAGTGTGGCTATCCCTCACCGGTGCAAACCTTACCCAGCGAGGTAATATGGGGTGGCGGGGCCCAGACGATTGAGCTCACTAAGCAGATGTAAAACGGAATTATAATAAATTTCCATTTATTAACCTGACTCCCGCCCAGTTCCGGCGAGAGGTTGACTGCGTCGGGAATCCGGTGCTCGTAAAATGGAATCGGTCGCAGAAACCGGCGCCAATCACGCTAAGCGCTTTACGCCCCACTTTACCACCCCCCCCCGAAGCGGGCACAATGCAAAGATAAAATCGCCCCCAGTGTTTCAACTTAAACAATATTCAATCCAAACAATATAACATAGAAACACAGAGGATAGGAGCAGGAGGAGGCCATTCGGCCCTTCGAGCCTGCTCCCCCATTCATCACCATCATGGCTGATCATCCAACTCAATAGCCTAATCCTGCTTTCTCCCCATAACCTTTGATCCCGTTCGCCCCAAGTGCTATATCCAGCCGCCTCTGGAATACATTCAATGTTTTGGCATCAACTCCTTCCTGTGGTAATGAATTCCACAGGCTCACCGGGTGAAGAAATGTCTCCTCACCTCCGTCCTAAATGGTCTACCCCGAATCCTCAGACTGTGACCCCCTGGTTCTGGACTCCCCCCACCATCGGGAACATCCTCCCTGCATCTACCCTGTCTAGTCCTGTTAGAAATTTGTAAGTCTCTATGAGATCCCCTCCTCATTGGTCTGAACTCCAGCGAAAGCAATCCTAGAGTTTGCACATTCTCCCCGTGTCTGCATGGGTTTCCTCCGGGTGCTCCGGTTTCCACCCACAGTCCAAAGATGTGCGGGTTAGGTTGATTGGCCAGGTTAAAAAAAAAAAATTGCTCCTTCGAGTCCTGAGATTTGTAGGTTAGAGGGATTAGTGGGTAAATATGTGAGGGTAGGGCCTGGGTGGGATTGTGGTCGGTGCAGACTCGATGGGCCGAATGGCCTCCTTCTGCACTGTAGGGTTTCTATGATTTCTAACCTAGTCAATCTCTCCTCATACATCAGTCCCGCCATCCCCGGAATCAGCCTGGTAAACCTTCGCTGCACTCCCTCGAGAGCAAGAACATCCTTCCTCAGAAAAGGAGACCAAAACTGCACACAATACTCTAGGTGTGGCCTCACCAAGGCCCTGTATAATTGCAACAACGCATCCTTTTTAAAAAAAGTTTATTTATTCGTGTCACAAGGCTCACATTAACACTGCAATGAAGTTACTGTGAGAATCCCCTAGTCGCCACACTCCGGCGCCTGTTCGGGTACACTGAGGGAGAACTTAGCACGGCCAACACAGCCAACCAGGACTTCTTTTGGACTGTGGGAGGAGACCTGGTAGAATTTTATAAGTCTCTGTGAGATCCCCCCCCCTCATTCGTCTGAACCCCAGCGAAAGCAATCCTAACCTCGTCAACCTTTCCTCGCACATAAATCATCGAATACTTTAAAAGTGAGGCATTGGTCTTTCGATTCTAACAGGTGAACACAGGTGACCGGAGGGTGAAATTGAGGTGAAACTGAGATGACGTGACAATTTTTACGAGTCACCAAGCAATGACGTTCACCCACTTTATTACTGATAGTAAAACAAGCGAGCAGGGGCAGTGGAATTGGCCGTATCCACAATTCTTTGCCGGTTCTATTTTATATCCCTTCGTCTGAGCGGAAATGGATAAGTTTGATTCCTCTACTCATTCAATTCACAGGTGCCTGCACTGAGTGCTCAGCGTGGGACATGAATGGTTAGATATAGTTGAGTTATCATAGAATCCCTACAGTGCAGGAAGTAGGCTATTCAGCCCATCGAGTCTGTACCGGCCACAATCCCACTTATCACCATAACCCCATGCGTTTACCCTAGCTAGTCCCCCTCACACTAAGGGGCAATTTAGCATGGCCAATCCATCTAACCTGCACATCTTTGGACACTAAGGGGTAATTTAGCATGGCCAATCCACCTAACCTGCACATCTTTGGACACTAAGGGGCAATTTAGCATGGCCAATCCACCTAACCTGCACATCTTTGGACACTAAGGGGCAATTTAGCATGGCCAATCCACCTAACCCACACATCTTTGGACACTAAGGGGCAATTTAGCATGGCCAATCCACCTAACCCACACATCTTTGGACACTAAGGGGCAATTTAGCATGGCCAATCCACCTAACCCACACATCTTTGGACACTCAGGGGCAAATTAAGCATGGCCAATCCACATAAACTACACATCTTTGGACACTAAGGGGCAATTTAGCATGGCCAATCCACCTAACCCACACATCATTGGACACTAAGGGGCAAGTTAGCATGGCCAATCCACCTAACCCACACATCTTTGGACACTAAGGGGCAATTAAGCATGGTCAATCCACATAAACTACACATCTTTGGACACTAAGGGGCAATTTAGCATGGCCAATCCACCTAACTCACACATCTTTGGACACTAAGGGGCAATTTAGCATGGCCAATCCACCTAACCCACACATCTTTGGACACTAAGTGGCAATTTAGCATGGCCAATCCACCTAACCTGCACATCTTTGGACACTAAGTGGCAATTTAGCATGGCCAATCCACCTAACCTGCACATCTTTGGACACTAAGTGGCAATTTAGCATGGCCAATCCACCTAACCCACACACCTTTGGACACTAAGGGGCAACTTAGCATGGCCAAACCACCTAACCCACAAATCTTTGGAGTGTGCGAGGAAACCGGAGCACCCGGAGGAAACCCACACAGACACGGGGAGAATGTGCAAACTCTGTACAGACAGTGACCCAAGCCGGGATTGAACCCAGGTCCCTGGCACTGTGGGGCAGCAGTGCTAACCACTGTGCCGCCCGTATTGGGACACAGTGAAAAGTATTGTTTCTTGCCTGTTATACAGACAAAGCATACCGTTCATAGAGTAAACAGGGGGGAAGGAAAGGAGAGAGTGCAGAATATAGTGTTACCGTCATAGCTAGGGCGTCGAGGAAAGATCCACTTAATATATGGTAGGTCCATTCCAAAGTCTGACGGCAGCAGGGAAGAAGCTATTCTTGAGTCGGTTGGTGCGTGACCTCAGACTTTTGTATCTTTTCCCGTGCTAAATTTCCCCGAAGTGCCCACCAGCACGTCTTTCGGACAGCGGGAGGAAACCGGAGGAAACCCATGCAGACACGGGGGGGGAGAATGTGCAGACTTCTCAGAGACAGTGACCCAAGCCGGTAATCGAGCCCGGGTCCCTGGTGCTGTGAGGCAGCAGCGCTCACCACCGTTCCCCGTTGAGCAGGTGTTTAAAATCCGTCTGCCCTCGCTGTCGAACACAGTAAGAAGTCTCACAACACCAGGTTAAAGTCCAACAGGTTTATTTGGTAGCAAATACCATAAGCTTTCGGAGCACTTGCTCCTTCGTCAGATGGAGTGGAAATCTGCTCCCAAACAGTGCAAACAGACACAAAATCAAGTTGCAGAATACTGATTAGAATGCGAATCCTAACACTGTCGAAGACAGTGTATTTTGCAGTGGATTGGAAACATGAATGCGTTTGATTGTTATTTAGTTTGTTGCAACCCTCTCTCGTAAGACCGCAACCACAGTAAATGTAAGTAGATGTGACATTTATGGGGCAATCAGTTTAACTGGGAAACAGTGGGTGCGCTGTGGAATTGTCTGTCTCATTGGAGAGCGCCCGTGTTACTTAAAAGATTGGGAACCACTGATACAGCTGCCCACAGTCGTACAGTGCCAGAGAGTACTGCTGTACTGTCGGAGCTGCCGTCTTTCAGATGTAACGCCTTGCTGACCCTCCTTGGTGGGCGCAAGAGATCCCACAACGCCAAAGGCTTAAGGTAATTGGGAAAAGATTGATGGGGGTTGCGGGGGCGGTGGGAGAGAAGAAACAGTTATACCCAGCACATGGTTTGGATTTGGAACAGACTTTCTGAGAGTGTGTTGGACCCAGGTTCCATCGAAAGAGATTCGGATACACACCGGATAAATATTTGTGGGGCCGGCGGTAACAGGAGATTAGCTGAATTACTGTTCCGCAGATAAACCAGCCTGGGCTTAACGGGCCGAATGGTCTGCACTTCTGCGCCTCTGCATCCTTCAATCGACATCAAGAACAGGCCAGCTTGTTGATTGTTATAGTATCGATGCTTGTGAGAGGTTTTTTGTCCACCAGGCTTCCTATATTATAACAATAGCACCTCAACAGTATCCCATTGGTGGTTAAAACACTTTGGGACTTCTTAAAATTCATTTGCGGGACGTGGGCGTCGCTGGCTGCATTTATTGCCCATCCCTAGTTGCCCTGGGAGAGCAGTTGAGAGTCAACCACATTGCTGTGGCTCTGGAGTCACATGTAGGCCAGACCGGGGTAAGGATGGCAGATTTCCTTCCCCAAAGGCACGGTAGCACAGTGGTTAGCACTGCTGCTTCACAGCTCCAGGGTCCCGGGTTCGATTCCCGGCTCGGGTCACTGTCTGTGTGGAGTTTGCACATTCTCCTCGTGGTCTGCGTGGGTTTCCTCCGGGTGCTCCGGTTTCCTCCCACAGTCCAAAGATGTGCAGGTTAGGTTGATTGGCCAGGTTATAAAAATTGCCCCTTAGAGTCCTGGGATGCGTAGGTTAGAGGGATTAGCGGGTAAATATGTGGGGTAGGGCCTGGGTGGGATTGTGGTCGGTGCAGACTCGATGGGCCGAATGGCCTCCTTCTGCACTGTAGGGTTTCTATGATTCTATTTCTATGATTCTATGATTCTATGAAAGGAACCAGATGGGTTTTTCCGATTTCCTTCCCTAAAGGACGTTAGTGAACCAGATGGGTTTTTCCGATTTCCTTCCCTAAAGGACGTTAGTGAACCAGATGGGTTTTTCCGATTTCCTTCCCTAAAGGACGTTAGTGAACCAGATGGGTTTTTCCGATTTCCTTCCCTAAAGGACGTTAGTGAACCAGATGGGTTTTTCCGATTTCCCTCCCTAAAGGACGTTAGTGAACTAGATGGGTTTTTCCAATTTCCTTCCCTAAAGGACATTAGTGAACCAGATGGGTTTTTCCAATTTCCTTCCCTAAAGGACATTAGTGAACCAGATGGGTTTTTCCGATTTCCTTCCCTAAAGGACGTTAGTGAACCAGATGGGTTTTCCAATTTCCTTCCCTAAAGGACATTAGTGAACCAGATGGTTTTTCCGATTTCCTTTCCCCAAAGGACGTTAGTGAACCAGATGGGTTTTTCCAATTTCCTTCCCTAAAGGACATTAGTGAACCAGATGGGTTTTTTCCAATTTCCTTCCCTAAAGGACATTAGTGAACCAGATGGGTTTTTCCAATTTCCTTCCCTAAAGGACATTAGTGAACCAGATGGGTTTTTCCGACAATGGGTCATCAGTAGATTCTTAATTCCAGATATCTTTTATTGAATTCAAATTCCACCATCTGCCGTGGGTGGGATTCGAACCCAGGTCCCCCAGAACATTCGCTGAGTTTCTGGATTAACAGTC
>NC_135833.1:1034203-1074203 GCF_964213995.1 Mustelus asterias
ACCCATCTGGTTCACTAATCTCTTTTAGAGAAGGAAATCTGCCGTCCTTACCCGGTCTGGCCTACATGGCCAGACCAGGGCGGCACGGTGGTTAGCACTGCTGCTTCACAGCTCCAGGGACCTGGGTTCGATTCCTGGCTCGGGTCACTGTCTGTGTGGAGTTTGCACATTCTCCTCGTGTCTGCGTGGGTTTCCTCCGGGTGCTCCGGTTTCCTCCCACAGTCCAAAGACGTGCGGGTTAGGTTGATTGGCCATGGTAAAAAAAAAATTGCCCTCAGTGGCTTGAGATGCGTAGGTTAGAGGGATTAGTGGGTAAATCTGCAGGGATATGGGGGTAGGGCCTGGGTGGGATTGTGGTCGGTGCCGACTCGATGGGCCAAATGGCCTCTTTCTGTACTGTAGGGATTCTATGATTCTACATGTGACTCCAGAGCCACAGCAATGTGGTTGACTCTCAACTGCCCTCCAAGGGCAACTAGGGATGGACAATAAATGCTGGCCCGGCCAGCGACGCCCATGTCCCATGAATGAGTTTTAAAAAATGCGAGGGGGGAGGATTCAGTGATGGTTGCATTGAATGTCAAGGGGTGGTGGTTAGAGTGTCTCTTGTTGGTGATGGTCATTGGTTGACATTTGCGTGGTGTGATTGGACCTCAGATTGGACCTCAGTACGATCTGCAGTCCCACGGTTGGACGAGCCACATTTACGGGAAAATTGCCATGCGCAGAATGGCTGCCAGACCTCAGCGTGTTTGCACAACTGTGCGAGATGCTTCGGGACATTTGAGAGCTGCACGCGGAGTCTTTCTATAGATGTAAGCTCCACTTTATTGTAAGTGCAGTGCAGAGGTCATCGTCACGGAGACGTACTGAAAAGCAGCAAATTGACTTCACAGGGGAAAGTGATTAATTAACCACATCAGTCATACTTTCCAAAAGCACGATAAACCTTATTGAATCACCATCTTTTACCTTTGGGCTTCTTGGCTACAGATTTGTCTGATTATCACGGCAGGAAGTTTAGATGGTGGCAGCATTAGCCTAATGATCTTTGATGTTTGATCTGATTTGATTTGATTTATTATTGTCACATGTATTAACATGCAGTGAAAAGTATTGTTTCTTGCGCGCTATACAGACAAAGCATACCGTTCATAGAGAGGGATTGGAGAGGGTGCAGAATGTAGTGTTACAGTCACAGCTAGGGTGTAGATAAAGATCAACTTAATGTGAGGTAGGTCCATTCAAAAGTCTGGCAGGGAAGAAGCTGTTCTTGAGTCGGTCGGTACGTGACCTCAGACTTTTGTATCTTTTTCCCGACGGAAGAAGGTGGAAGAGAGAATGTCCGGGGTGCATGGGGTCCCTGATTATGCTGGCTGCTTTTCCCCGAGGCAGTGGGAAGTGTAGACAGAGTCAATGGATGGGAGGCTGGTTTGCGTGATGGATTGGGCTACATTCACGACCTTTTGTAGTTCCTTGCGGTCTTGGGCAGAGCAGGAGCCCCATACCAAGCTGTGATACAACCCGAAAGAATGCTTTCTATGGTGCATCTGTAAAAGTTGGTGAGAGTCGTAGCTGACATGCCAAATTTCCTTAGTCTTCTGAGAAAGTAGAGGCGTTGGTGGGGCTTTCTTAATCCCTCTAAACTACGCATCCCGGGACACTAAGGGGCAATTTAGCACGGCCAATCCACCTAACTTGCACATCTTTGGACACTAAGGGGCAATTTAGCATGACCAATCCACCTAACCTGCACATCTTTAGACACTAAGGGGCAATTTAGCATGGCCAATCCACCTAACCTGCACATCTTTGGACACTAAGGGGCAATTTAGCATGGCCAATCCACCTAACCTGCACATCTTTAGACACTAAGGGGCAATTTAGCACGGCCAATCCACCTAACCAGCACATCTTTAGACACTAAGGGGCAATTTAGCACGGCCAATCCACCTAACCAGCACATCTTTCGGACTGTGGGAAGAAACTGGAGCACCCGGAGGAAACCCACGCAGACACGGGGGGAGAACGTGCAAACTTTGCACAGACAGTGACCCAAGCCGGGAATCGAACCCGGGTCCCTGGCGCTGTGAGGCAGCAGAGCTAACCCACTGTGCCAACGTGCCACCCCTTAATAAAACCCCAACAATTGGTCAACGTTACTTTATAGTTTTTTGTCAAGGTGGCTTATATTTTTGCAATAATTATTGAGTGTTCTTCCATTCAAGAAGACATAACTTCCACATATCGGGGATATCATGTTAGTCCATACCCATCACCTCTAGTGCCTAGATTTGAATCCAACCTGGCAGGTAAGAATTCAATAAGTCTCTCGCCCTCTCATTCTCTCCTCTTTTCTTCTCCATCGCTCTCTTCCCCAGTTTCCTCCTCTCTCATCTCTCTCTGGCAGCACGGTGGCACAGTGGTTGGCGCTGCTGCCTCACAGCGCAAGGGACCCGGGTTCGATTCCCGGCTTGGGTCACTGTCTGTGTGGAGTCTGCACGTTCTCCCCGTGTCCGCGTGGGTTTCCTCCGGGTGCTCCAGTTTCCTCCCATAGTCCAAAGATGTGCGGGTTGGGTGGATTGGCCAGGCTAAATTACCCCTTAGTGTCCAAAGATGTGCGGGTTAGGTGGATTGGCCATGCTAAATTGCCCCTTAGTGTCCAAAGATGTGCGGGTTAGGTGGATTGGCAGTGCTAAATTGCCCCTTAGAATCATAGAAACCCGACAGTACAGAATGAGGCCATTCGACCCATCAAGTCTCGACCGACCACAATCCCACCCAGTCCCTATTCCCGTAACCCCATACATTTTCCCTGCAAATCCCCCTGACACTAGGGTCAATTTAGTATGGCCAATCCACCTATTCCGCACGTCTTTGGACCGTTGGAGGAAACCAGAGCACCCGGAGGAAACTTGGGGAGAACGTGCAGACTCCGCACAGACAGTGACCCGAGGTCGGAATTGAACCTGTGTCCCTGGCACTGTGAGTGTGCGTTAGGGGGATTGGCCTTGCTAAATTGCCCCTCAGTGTCCAATGATGTGCAGATTAGGTGGATTGGCCATGTTAAATTGTCCCTCAGTGTCCAAAGATGTGCAGGTTAGGTGGATTGGCCATGCTAAATTGCCCCTCAGTGTCCAAAGATGTGTAGGTTAGGTGGATTGGCCATACTAAATTGCCCCTCAGTGTCCAAAGATGTGCAGGTTAGGTGGATAGGCCATGGTAAATTGCCCCTTAGTATCCAAAGATGTGCGGGTTAGGTAGATTGGCCATGCTAAATTGCCCCTCAGTGTCCAAAGATGTGCAGGTTAGGTGGATTGGCCATGCTAAATTGCCCCTCAGTGTCCAAAGATGTGCAGGTTAGGTGAATTGGCCATGCTAAATTGCCCCTCAGTGTCCAAAGATGTGTAGGTTAGGTGGATTGGCCATACTAAATTGCCCCTCAGTGTCCAAAGATGTGTAGGTTAGGTGGATTGGCCATACTAAATTGCCCCTCAGTGTCCAAAGATGTGCAGGTTAGGTGGATTGGCCATGCTAAATTGCCCCTCAGTGTCCAAAGATGTGTAGGTTAGGTGGATTGGCCATACTAAATTGCCCCTCAGTGTCCAAAGATGTGTAGGTTAGGTGGATTGGCCATACTAAATTGCCCCTCAGTGTCCAAAGATGTGCAGGTTAGGTGGATTGGCCATGCTAAATTGACCCTCAGTGTCCAAAGATGTGTAGGTTAGGTGGATTGGCCATACTAAATTGCCCCTCAGTGTCCAAAGATGTGCAGGTTAGGTGGATTGGCCATGCTAAATTGACCCTCAGTGTCCAAAGGTGTGCAGGTTAGGTGGATTGGCCGTGTCAAATTGACCTCAGTGTCAGGGGAATAGCAGGGTAAATGTGTGGCTTTATGGGAACAAGAGCTGTGTGAGATTGTGGTCGGTACAGACTCGATGGGCTGAATGGCCTCCTTCTGTATTGTCGGGATTCTATGAGTCTGCCCTCCTCTCTATTCTTTTCTCCACTCTCCTCTCTCTCTCCCCATTTTATGTCCGACCACTTCCATTCCCATTCCCTCCGCCCCCGCTCTCTCTCTGCCCCTCTCCTATCCCCCTTCTCCCTTCCCTCCCTCTGTCCCATTTCTCTCTCGAACCGATCCGCAGCCGCACTTGTCCTTTAAGCAAAATCAGTTCCGTAAGTGTTCGCCAAGTTGGTGCAGAGGCAGTGTATATCATACGTTGTCTGGACAGAATTGCCATTAAGTTGACAAGTCATCTTCAGAAAGGTCACAGAGTCGCTGATTTAGCAAATGAAAAATGTCACTTTCCTGTAGCAGAAAGAACATTTAGAAGCTGAAGATTAAGACATTGCGACAGAAGAGTAGAGGTAGCTTTACTTAAGCCTTACTTTAACTTTACTAATGAGCATAACAGCCCAATGCTGGGTCAGAGATGCTTTGAGGAACCTCATTGCGAGAGGTTTCGAGTACAGGAGCAGGGATGTGTTGTTGCAATTATACAGGGCCTTGGTGAGGCCACACCTAGAGTATTGTGTGCAGTTTTGGTCTCCTTTTCTGAGGAAGGATGTTCTTGCTCTCGAGGGAGTGCAGTGAAGGTTTACCAGGCTGATTCCGGGGATGAGGAGAGATTGACCAGGTTAGGATTATTTTCACTGGAGTTCAGACGAATGAGGGGGGGGATCTCATAGAGACTTATAAAATTCTAACAGGACTAGACAGGGTAGATGCAGGGAGGATGTTCCCGATGGTGGGGGGAGTCCAGAACCAGGGGGTCACAGTCTGAGGATTCGGGGTAGACCATTTAGGACGGAGGTGAGGAGACATTTCTTCACCCGGTGAGCCTGTGGAATTCATTCCCACAGGAAGTAGTTGATGCCAAAACATTGAATGTATTCCAGAGGCGGCTGGATATAGCACTTGGGGGCGAACGGGGTCAAAGGTTATGGGGGGAAAGCAGGATTAGGCTATTGAGTTGGATGATCAGCCATGATGGTGATGAATGGGGGAGCAGGCTCGAAGGGCCGAATGGCCTCCTCCTGCTCCTATCTTCTATGTTTCTATGATTGCAAGGCTGGCTCGATCTTCAATATCTTCAGCGAGGATCGCTGATGAAGTTACATCCAAGAGGACGCGTTGATTCTCGGGAAGAATTTGATGCTGTTTTAAATGAGGGAAGTCTGTGATGAGCCTCACACTTTTCCAGCTTTTCGAATCACAGAAAGTAGAAGCAGGAGGAGGCCATTCGGCCCTCCCAGCCTTAGAACTGAGAACATAGAACATTACAGCGCAGTACAGGCCCTTTGGCCCTCAATGTTGCGCCGACCTGTGAAACCAATCTAAAGTCCATCTAACCTACACGATTCCAATATCATCCATATGTTTATCCAATGACCATTTAAATGCCCTTAATGTTGGCGAATCCACTACTGTTGCAGGCAGGGCATTCCACGCCCTTACTACTCTCTGAGTAAAGAACGTACCTCTGACATCTGTCCTGTATCTCTCACCCCTCAATTTAAAGCTATGTCCCCTCGTGCTCGCCAACACCATCCGAGGAAAAAGGCTCTCACTATCCACCTCCTCTGACCATCTTGTATGCCTCTATTAAGTCACCTCATAACCTTCTTCTCTCTAACGAAAACAGCCTCAAGCCCCTCAGCCTTTCCTCATACGATTTTCCCACCATACCAGGCATAATCCTGGTAAATCTCCTCTGCACCCTTTCCAATACTTCCACATCCTTCCTATAATACGGCGACCAGAACTGTACGCAATACTCCAAGTGCGGCCGCACCAGAGTTTTGTACAGCTGCAACATGACCTCATGGCTCCGAAACTCAATCCCTCCACCAATAAAAGCTAACACACCATACGCCTTCTTAACAACCCTATCAACCTGGGTGCCAACTTTCAGGGATCTATGCACATGGACACCCAGATCCCTCTGCTCATCCACACTACCAAGTATCTTACCATTAGCCCAGTACTCTGTATTCCTGTTACTCCTTCCAAAGTGAATCACCTCACACTTTTCCGCATTAAACTCCATTTGCCACCTCTCAGCCCAGCTCTGCAGCTTATCTATGTCCCTCTGTAACCTGCAACATCCCTCCGCACTGTCTACAACTCCACCGACTAGTGTCATCCGTAAATTTACTAACCCATCCTTCTACGCCCTCATCCAGGTCATTTATAAAAATGACAAACAGCAGTGGCCCCAAAACAGATCCTTGCGGTACATCACTCGGAACTGAACTCCAGGATGAACATTTCCCATCAACCACCACCCTCTGTCTTCTTACAGCTAGCCAACTCCTGATCCAAACCGCTAAATCACCCTCAATCCCATGCCTCCGTATTTTCATCACTATCACAGCTGATCATCCAACTCAATAGCCTAATCCTGCTTTCTTTCCATAACCTTTGACCCCGTTCGCCCCCAAGTGCTATATCCAGCCGCCTCTTGAATACATTCAATTTTTTGGCCTCAACTACTTTCTGTGGGAGTGAATTCCACCACTCTCTGGGTGAAGAAATTTCTCCTCACCTCAGTTCTAAAAGGTTTACCCCCTTATCCTCAAACTATGACCCCTCGTTCTGGACTCCCCCCACCATTGGGAACATTCTTTCTGAATCTACCCTGTCTAACCCTGTTAGAATTTTATAAGTTTCTATGAGATCCCCTCTCACTCTTCTAAACTCCAGTGAATATAATCCTAACCCACTTAGTCTCTCCTCATATGACAGACCTGCCATCCCAGGAATCAGCCTGGTAAACCTTCGCTGTGCTCCCTCTAGAACAAGGACATCCTTCCTCAGATAAGGACACCAAAACTGCACACGATATTCCCAATATGTTACGTGTATTTATTTATTGGTGTCACAAGTAGGGTTACATTAACACTGCAATGAAGTTACTGTGAAAATCCCCCAGTTGCCACACTCCGGCGCCTGTTCGGGTTACACTGAGGGAGAATTTAGCACCCTAACCAGCATGTCTTTCGGACTGTGGGAGGAAACCGGAGCACCCAGAGGAAACCCACACAGACACGGGGGGAGAACGTGCAGACTCCGCACAGACAGTGACCCAATCGAACCTAGATCCCTGGCGCTGTGAGGCAGCAGCGCTAACCCACTGTGCCACCGTGCCACCAATATGAGTATCTGAGCTCGACAGATTATCATAGTATCATAGAATCCACACTACAGAAGGAGGCCATTCGGCCCATCAAGCCTGGGCCGACAACAATCCCACCAAGATCCTATTCCCGTAACCCCACATATCCACCCTCCGAATCCCCCTGACACTAAGGGGCAATTTAGCATGGCCAATCCACCTAACCTGCACATCTTTGAACACCAAGGGTGAATTTAGCATGGCCAATCCACCTAACCTGCACATCTTTGAATACTAAGGGGCAATTTATCATAGCCAATCCATATAACGTACACATCTTTGAACACTAAAGGGCAATTTAGCATGGCCAATCCACCTAACCTAAGCATCTTTGAACACTAAGGGGCAATTTAGCATGGCCAATCTAACTAACCTACACATCTTTGGACACTAAGGGGCAATTTAGCATCGCCAGTCCACCTGACCTGCACACCTTTGGACACGAAGAGGCAATGTAGCATGGCCAATCCATCTAACCCGCACATCTTTGAACACTAAGGGGCAATTTAGCATGGCCAACCCACCTAACTTGCACATCTTTGGGCGCTAAGAGGCAATTTAGCACGGCCAATCCACCTAACCCGCACATCTTTGGACACGAAGAGGCAATTTAGCATGGCCAATCCATCTAACCCACACATCTTTGGACACTGAGGGGCAATTTAGTATGGCCAATCCACCTAACTTGCACATCTTTGGGCGCTAAGAGGCAATTTAGCATGGCCAATCCCCCTAACCTACACATTTTTGGACACTAAGGGACAATTTAGCATGGCCAACCCACCTAACTTGCACATCTTTGGACACTGAGGGGCAATTTAGCATGGCCAATCCACCTAACTTGCACATCTTTGGGCGCTAAGAGGCAATTTAGCATGGCCAATCCCCCTAACCTACACATTTGTGGACACGAAGGGACAATTTAACACGGCCAATCCACCTAACCCGCACATCGTTGGACACGAAGAGGCAATTTAGCATGGCCAATCCCCCTAACCTACACATTTGTGGACACAAAGGGACAATTTAGCATGGCCAATCCACCTAACCTACATGTCTTTGAACACTAAGGGGCAATTTAGCATGGCCAATCCACCTAACCTACACATTTTTGGACACTAAGGGACAATTTAGCATGCCCAATCCCCCTAACCTACATGTTTTTGGACACTAAGGGACAATTTAGCACAGCCAATCCACCTAACCCACACATTTTTGGACACGAAGAGGCAATTTAGCATGGCCAATCCATCTAACCCACACATCTTTGGACACTGAGAGACAATTTAGCATGGCCAATCCATCTAACCTACACGTTTTTGGACACTAAGGGACAATTTAGCAGGGCCAATCCACCTAACCCACACATCTTTGGACACGAAGAGGCAATTTAGTATGGCCAATCCATCTAACCCACACATCTTTGGACACTGAGGGGCAATTTAGCATGGCCAATACATCTAACCCGCACATCTTTGGAAACTGAGGAACAATTTAGCACGGCCAATCCACCTAACCAACACATATTTGGACACGAAGAGGCAATTTAGCATGGCCAATCCACCTAACCCACAAAGTCTTTGGACACTAAGGGACAATTTAGCATGGCCAATCCATCTAACCCACACATCTTTGGACAACAAGAGGCAATTTAGCACGGCCAATCCCCCTAACCTGCACATCTTTGGGAATGTGGGAGGAAACCGGAGCACTCGGAGGAAACCCACGCAGGGGAGAACGTGCAGACTCCACACGGACAGTGACCCAAGGCCGGGAATCGAACCCGGATCCCTGGCGCCGTGAGGCGGCAGTGCCAACCCACCGTTCCGCCCATGATGTTCAAGACCGACCGGAGTGCGGACAGCCATCCTGGTGCGAAGTGATCACTCCCCTCCCCACCCCCATCACTCCCCATTAAGCTGTCAGAGAGTAAAGGATGGTGTTTCGGCCACTGTCTTATGTTAAATGCATTCTTCCTGATTTAGTGGAGCAAAGTGCTTGGCTACTTTGTGCCTTTATCTAATCAGATATATGTAGGAAATGGCAGAAGGGCTCCTTTCCATTGAAATGTAAATGATTCGCCGATGAAGACAAGAGTGCGAGGCGAGCCATCGATCCGTCTCCATTAAAAATAATGTACTTTATAAATGGCACACTGTACATAAAGATGTCAATACCAGGCAACTGCTTAGCTGCCCTTGATTAATACAAAGTACTTACAACACACCCTTCAGCCGCTTCTCCCTGCAGATCAATGGGAGTGAGAGCAAGGTAGCAAAGCCATTTACAACACACTTAATGATCCTTCATCGAGGAAATTGCAATCCTGAGAGAGGTTGGCCCCTCCCGTGGCCCCGGCAACATTTCTGGACTGCCACTCCAACGGGTTGAAGCAATTTTTCTTACCTTGTCCAGCGTGGGTGTACATCAAAGGCAATGTACGTAAGGACTGTAGACTGTAGAGAGAGAGAGAGACAACAAGTGACAACCTTGATACCGAAGCATAATGGAGATCTTCATAGAATCACGACAGTGCAGAAGGAGGTCATTCGGCCCATCGGGTCTGCACCGAACACAAGCCCACACAGGCCCGATCCCCCATAACCCCATGCATTTACTCTGGCTAGTCCCTCTGCACGTCTTTGGAAACTAAGTGGCAATTTAGCACAGCCAATCCACCTAACCCGCACATCTTTGAACACTAAAAGCAATATAGCGTGGCCAATCCACCTAACTCGCGCAAATCTTTGGACACTAAGGGGCAATTTAGCATGGCCAATCCACCTAATCTACACATCTTTGGACACTAAGGCAATTTAGCATGGCCAATCCACCTAACCCGCACAAATCTTTGGACACTAAGGGGCAATTTAGCATGGCCAATCCACCTAACCTGCACATCTTTGGACACTAAAGGCAACTTAGCATGGCCAATCCACCGAACCTGCACATCTTTGGACACTAGGGCAATTTAGCATGGCCAATCCACCTAACCTAAGCATCTTTGAACACTAAAGGGCAATTTAGCATGGCCAATCCACCTAACCTGCACATCTTTGGACACTAAGGGGCAATTTAGCATGGCCAATCCACCTAACCTGCACATCTTTGGACACTAAGGGGCAATTTAGCATGGCCAATCCACCTAACCTGCACATCTTTGGACACTAAGGGGCAATTTAGCATGGCCAATCCACCTAACCCGCATAAATCTTTGGACACTAAGGGGCAATTTAGCATGGCCAATCCACCTAACCCGCATAAATCTTTGGACACTAAAGGGCAATTTAGCATGGCCAATCCACCTAACCTACACATCTTTGGATGTGAGGATGGGAAGAAACCGGAGCACCCGGAGGAAACCCACGTAGACATGGGGAGAACGTGCAGACTCCACACAGACAGTGACCCAAGGCCAGAATTGAACCTGGATCCTTGGCGCTGTGAGGCAGCAGTGCTAACCACTGTGCCACCATGCCACCCTAATCATAAAGGAATGTACACTTTGTTTGTAAAAGCATAATACTGGGGATGCTGGGATCTGAAACAAAAACAGAAAATGCTGGAAAATCTCAGCATGTCTGACAGCATCTGTGGGGAGAGAATGGAGCCAACGTTTCGAGTCTGGATGGCCCTTCGTCAGAGCTTTTGTTCATGCTACCCCTGTACGGAAAATGGAATTGTCTTTTTTAATTCATCCGTGGGACATGGGCGTCGTTGGCTGGGCCCAGCATTTATTGCCCATCCCTAGTTGCCCCTTGGAGGGCAGTTGAGAGTCAACCACATTGCTGTGGCTCTGGAGTCACATGTAGGCCAGACCGGGGTAAGGACGGCAGATTTCCTTCCCTAAAGGACATTAGTGAACTTGATGGGTTTTTCCGACAATCGACAATAATTTCACGGTCATCAGTAGATTCTTAATTCTAGATCTTTACTGAATTCACCATCTGCCCTGGTGGGATTCGAACCCGGGCCCCCAGAGAATCACCCTGGGTCTCTGGATTACTCAAACCTATCGTTTTCCAGCACTGAGGGAGAGCTGTGCATGGGGAGGATCCTGCAACAGCAGTCAGGAGAAGAGCAGGGGAGCTCGTCCCAGAGTCCTGAGGCCAATGTTTCTCCCCGCCAACCAATATCAGTAAAACTAGGCCGTGTGGTCAGATATCTACCTGCGACACGTGGGAACTTGCTGTGTCTGCACACGGTGGCACAGTGGGTTAGCACTGCTACCTCACGGCGCCAGGGACCCGGGTTCGATTCCCAGCTCGGGTCACTGTGTGTGCGGAGTCTGCACATTCTCCCCATGTCTGCGTGGGTTTCCTCCGGGTGCTCCGGTTTCCTCCCACCGTCCGCAAGACGTGCTGGTTAAATGCTAAATCCTCCCTTAGTGTAACCTGAACAGGCGCCGGAGTGTGGCGACTAGTTTTTACAGTAACTTCATTGCAGTGTTAATGTAAGCCTTACTTGTGACTAATAAACAGACTTTAAACACTAATTCCTATCTACCCACAATGGTGACAACCTCAGAAAAGAACTAGATTGGTTGCAAAGCATAAATGCTGAGGTCGTGATACAAATGCAAGGTCCTTTTTTAGCCTTCTTTCTCTGAATTATTCCTTCCTGGTAAAGGGGCGACACGGTGGCACAGTGGTTAGCACTGCTGCCTCACAGCACCAGGGACCCGGGTTCAATTCCAGCCCCACAAAGATGTGCGGGTTAGGTGGATTGGCCATGCTAAATTGCCCCTTAGTGTCCAAAGATGTGCAGGTTAGGTGGATTGGCCATGCTAAATTGCCCCTTAGTGTCCAAAGATGTGCGGGTTAGGTGGATTGGCCATGCTAAATTGCCCCTTAGTGTCCAAAGATGTGCGGGTTAGGTGGATTGGCCATGCTAAATTGCCCCTTCGTGTCCAAAGACGTGCAGGTTAGGTGTATTGGCCAGAATAAATTGTCCCTTAGTGTCCAAAGATGTGCAGGTTAGGTGGATTGGCCATGCTAAATTGCCCCTTAGTGTCCAAAGATGTGCAGGTTAGGTGGATTGGCCATGCTAAATTGCCCCTTAGTGTCCAAAGATGTGCGGGTTAGGTGGATTGGCCATGCTAAATTGCCCCTTAGTGTCCAAAGATGTGCAGGTTAGGTGGATTGGCCATGCTAAATTGCCCCTTAGTGTCCAAAGATGTGCGGGTTAGGTGGATTGGCCATGCTAAATTGCCCCTTAGTGTCCAAAGATGTGCGGGTTAGGTGGATTGGCCGTGCTAAATTGCCCCTTCGTGTCCAAAGATGTGCGGGTTAGGTGGATTGGCCATGCTAAATTGCCCCTACGTGTCCAAAGATGTGCAGGTTAGGTGTATTGGCCATGCTAAATTGCCCCTTAGTGTCCAAAGATGTGCAGGTTAGGGGGATTGGCCATGCTAAATTACCCCTTAGTGTCCAAAGATGTGCAGGTTAGGTGTATTGGCCATGCTAAATTGCCCCTTAGTGTCCAAAGATGTGCAGGTTAGGTGGATTGGCCATGCTAAATTACCCCTTAGTGTCCAAAGATGTGCAGGTTAGGTGGATTGGCCATGCTAAATTGCCCCTCAGTGTCCAAAGATGTGCGGGTTAGGTAGATTGGCCATGGTAAATTGTCCCTTAGTGTCCAAAGATGTGCGGGTTAGGAGGATTGGCCATGCTAAATTGTCCCTTAGTGTCCAAAGATGTGCTGGTTAGGTGAATTGGCCATGCTAGATTGTCCCTTAGTGTCCAAAGATGTGCGGGTTAGGTGGATTGGCCATGGTAAATTGTCCCTTAGTGTCCAAAGATGTGCGGGTTAGGGGGATTGGCCATGCTAAATTGTCCCTTAGTGTCCAAAGATGTGCGGGTTAGGTGGATTGGCCATGCTAAATTGCCCCTTAGTGTCCGAAGATGTGCGGGTTAGGTGGATTGGCCATGCTAAATTGCCGCTTAGTGTCAGGGGAAGTAGCTAGGGTAAATACGTGGGGTTATGGGAATAGGGTCTGAGTGAGATTGTGGTCGGTGCAGACTCGATGGGCCAAATGGCCTCCTTCTGCGCTGTGGGAATTCTGTTATCTGCTTGTCTCTTTCCAGCTTGCTGCCAATGTTCTACACTGCAGACCGACAGCTAAAATTGCAAGTTTAACAAATCGTCTCCTTTGTGCCTGCCCACCTTACCTCCAGTATTGTGTGCAGGTGCCTTCCCTATCTGCCCACAGGATAACTGATCCAATAATAGGTGCCCTCTGCAACCTTCACAGCATACGAGAGCAAGCATTATCACTGCTTAACTGATTGCTCACGGCTCCCTACGGAGTGGTGACAACCAGGAAGAGACAATGACGGAAGGAGCTGTTCCCATGCTCCTAAATCTTGTTCCATTTGCAAGCCGAGACACTTATCTGGTTCACAATCCGGACCCCTGGGATTTTCTCCCCTCACCCCTCTGCGCCGCAATTTATTCACAAAGCCAGACCCCCGTCTTTCTTTCCAATCTGAAAGTCTGTGCGATGTCACGACAGAGCGCAGCGCCAAGCGCCGTCATCAGACCAACGCACACTGCGGCAGAGAAATAAGACACTTGGGACGGCACGGTGGTTAGCACCGCTGCCTCACGGTGCCAGGGACCCGGGTTCGATTCCCGGCTTGGGTCACTGTCTCGTGTGGAGTCTGCACGTTCTCCCCCCGTGTCTGCGTGGGTTTCCTCCCACAATTCTAAAGATTAAATGCAGTATTTTCCCCTGGTTTCTGTGGCTATGACTCATCTTTCATTCCCTCCCCCTACAGTATAAATATCTCCCACTTTCTCTGCCTTTTATCTTTGACAAAGGGTCATCTGGACTCGAAACGTCAGCTCTTTTCTCTCCTTACAGATGCTGCCAGACCTGCTGAGATTTTCCAGCATTTTCTCTTTTGGTTTCGGATTCCAACGCCCGCAGTGATTTGCTTTTATTTTAGTCCGAAAGACGTGCTGGTTAGGTGCATATTCCATGCTAAATCCCCCATAAGACATAGGAGCAGAATTAGGCCACTCGGCCCATCGAGTCTGCTCCGCCATTCAATCATGGCTGATATTTTTCTCATCCCCATTCTCCTGCCTTCTCCCCATAACCCCTGATCCCCTTATTAATCAAGAACCTATCTATCTCTGTCTTAAAGACACTCAATGACCCGGCCTCCACAGCCTTCTGCTGCAAAGAGTTCCACAGATTCGCCACTCTATGGCTGAAGAAATTCCTCCTCATCTCTGTTTTAAAGGATCGCCCCTTTAGCCTGAGGTTGTGCCCTCTGGTTCTAGTTTTTCCTACTAGTGGAAACATCCTCTCCACGTCCACTCTATCCAGGCCTCGCAGTATCCTGTAAGTTTCAATAAAATCCCCCTCATTCTTCTAAACTCCAACGAGTACAGACCCAGAGTCCTCAACCGTTCCTCATACGACAAGCTCTTCATTCCAGGGATCATTCTTGTGAACCTCCTCTGGACCCTTTCCAAGGCCGGCACATCATTCCTTCAATACGGGGCCCAAAGCTGCTCTCAATACTCCAAATGGGGTCTGACCAGAGCCTTATACAGCCTCAGAAGTACATCCCTGCTCTTGTATTGTAGCCCTCTCGACATGAATGCAAACATTGCATTTGCCTTCCTAACTGCCGACTGAACCTGTACGTTAACCTTAGGAGAATCTTGAACAAGGACTCCCAAGTCCCTTTGTGTTTCTGATTTCCGAAGCCTTTTCCCAATTAGAAAATAGTCTCTGCCTCCATTCCACCTACAATTCTTCCATCATATCCTTCCCTCCACTGACTCCGTCTGCACTTTCCGCTGCCTCGGGAAAAGCAGCCAGCATAATTAAGGATTCCACGCACCCCGGACATTCTCTCTTCCACCTTCTTCCATCGGGAAAAAGATACAAAAGTCTGAGGTCACGTACCAACCGACTCAAGAACAGCTTCTTCCCTGCTGCCGTCAGACTTTTGAATGGACCTCCCTTGCACTAAGTTGATCTTTCTCTACACCCTAGCTATGACTGTAACACTCCATTCTGCGCCCCCTCCTTTTCTTCTCTATGAACGGTATGCTTTGTCTGTATAGCACGCAAGAAACAATACTTTTCACTGTTTCCCAATACATGTGACAATAATAAATCAGATCAAATCCTTCTCCCTATGTACTCTATGAATGGTATGCTTTGTCTGTATAGCGCGCAAGAAACAATACTTTTCACTGGTTCCCAATACATGTGACAATAATAAATCAAATCAAAGTGTATAACTTCACACTTCCCCACGTCTCCCTCAGTGAACCCGAACAGGAGTGTGGCGACGAGGGGATTTTCACAGTAACTTCATTGCAGTGTTAATGTAAGCCTACTTGTGACACTAATAAATAAACTTCAAAAACTCACAATAAAGTGAGATTAATTGGACCCTTAATTGGGGCGAAATCTTTGGCTGTTCCTGTTGGCGGGACTTTCCGCCCCTACCGAGGGGTCACTCCCCCCCCGCTGTGGCAGGGTCCGGAAGGGGGTGGGTTCAACAGATAAGTCTCACTGACAGCGGAGAGACCGGAAGATTCCGCCGACAGAGTGAGCTGCCGAGATAAAGTAGAGTTTATTTATTAGTGTCACAAGTAAGGCTTACATTAACACTGCAATGAAGTTACTGTGAAAATCCCCCGGTCGCCACACTCCTGTTCGGGGTTACACTGAGGGAGAATTTAGCACCCTAACCAGCGCGTCTTTCGGAGTGTGGGAGGAAACCGGAGCACCCGGGGGAAAACCCACGCAGACACGGGGAGAATGTGCAAACTCCACACAGACAGTGACCCGAGCCGGGAAGCATCGCTGACCACTGTGCCACGCATCAGCTGTGTCCCGCAGGGGAGGCGGGAGAATCTCATCGGATCTCTTTATATAAGATTAATAAAGCAGACAGGGCTGCCTGTCTAAACACTTTCACAATACAACCCATTCTTCTGTGACTGAATGCCCAGAATAATCATAATAACATAAGTATAGGTGTGTCCCAAGCTATCTACATTAGCCTGTACTTATACCAGAATGTCACAGTATTCTACAGACCCACAATTGTCTTCGGCATTCAGAATCATAGAATCCCTACAGTGCAGAAGGAGGCCATTCAGCCCATCGAGCCTGCGCCAACCACAATCCCACCCAGGCCCTATCCCCATCACCCCACATATTTCCCCTGCTAATCCCCCTGAAACTAAGGGGCAATTTAGCATGGCCAATCCCCCTAACCCGCACATCTTTGGACACTAAGGGGGAATTTAGCATGGCCAATCCACCTAACCTGCACATCTTTGGACACTAAGGGGGAATTTAGCATGGCCAATCCACCTAACCCGCACATCTTTGGACACTAACGGACAATTTAGCGTGGCCAATCCACCTAACCCACACATCTTTGGACACTAAGGGGCAATTTAGCATGGCCAATCCACCTAACCTGCACATCTTTGGACACTAAGGGGGAATTTAGCATGGCCAATCCACCTAACCCACACATCTTTGGACACTAAGGGGCAATTTAGCATGGCCAATCCACCTAACCCGCACATCTTTGGACACTAACGGACAATTTAGCATGGCCAATCCAAGTAACCTCCATATCATTGGACACTAAGGGTCAATTTACCATGGCCAATCCACCTAAACTGCACATCTTTGGACACTAAGGAGCAATTTAGCATGACCAATCCACCTAGCCTACACATCTTTGGACACTAAGGAGCAATTTGGCATGGCCAATCAACCTAACCCGCACATCTTTGGACACGAAGGGGCAATTTAGCATGGCCAATCCACCTAACCCGCACATCTTTGGACACTAAGGGACAATTGAGCATGACCAATCCACCTAGCCTACACATCTTTGGACACTAAGGGGCAATTTAGCATGTCCAATCCACCTAACCCGCACATCTTTGGACACTAAGGGGCAATTTAGCATGGCCAATCCACCTAACCTGCACATCTTTGGACACTAAGGGGCAATTTAGCATGGCCAATCCACCTAACCCGCACATGTTTGGACACTACGGGACAATTTAGCATGGCCAATCCACCTAAACTGCACATCTTTGGACACTAAGGGGCAATTTAGCATGGCCAATCCACCGAACCCGCACATCTTTGGACACGAAGGAGCAATTTAGCATGGCCAATCCACCGAACCCGCACATCTTTGGACACTAAGGGACAATTTAGCATGGCCAATCCACCGAACCCGCACATCTTTGGACACTAAGGGGCAATTTAGCATGGCCAATCCACCTAACCTGCATATCTTTGGACTGTGGGAGGAAACCGGAGTACCTGGAGGAAACTCACGTAGACACAGGGTGAATGTGCAAACTCCACACAGACAGTGACCTGAGGCTGGAATTTAATCCAGGTCCCTGGCGCTGTGAGGCAGCAGTGCTAACCCACTGCACCATCGTGCTGCCAGAACTCCACTTCCATTTCATACATCAATGCCAGGTTGGGGATATTGGCGTCAGGAGCTGTTGATTCAACACCAGTAGCCCTGACATATCCTTCCAGATCCACGAACAGCCCCAGATGTGAGGCGGAAAGCAGAGACATGATCTTAGTCAAAGTGGCAATGTCAGGACCTTGTCATTTTCCCCAGCATCGGAGCATTTTCTCCCTGTGAGCCCCGGCCTGTGGCCCACCCACATTCCCTGCCGCAGATCTGACCAACTGGCTAATAGATTAGTGAAGATCCGAGTCCAATTCTGTCACTAGTTCCACCCCACAGCGGCAAGGCTAAGTTCCTCACAGCTGATTTCCAAATCCCACTCCCTGTCGTGTAACAACCAATCAGGGCCTCTTTTCAAAATAATCCTGAACTGAAGGGATTATTGCTAATTCTAAACATTCACAAAATTATATCTTGATTTTGATTTGATTTGATTTATTATTGTTACACGTATTAGCATACAGTGAAAAGTATTGTTTCTTGTGTGCTAGACAGACAAAGCATACTGTTCATAGAGAAGGAAATGAGAGTGTGCAGAATGTGCTATTACAGTCATAGCTAGGGTGTAGAGAAAGATCAACTTAATGCAAGGTAAGTCCTTTCAAAAGCCTGACAGCAGCAGGGAAGAAGCTGTTCTTGAGTCGGTTGGTACGTGACCTCAGAGTTTTGTATCTTTTTCCCGAAGGAAGAAGGTGGAAGAGAGAATGTCCGGGGTGCGTGGGGTCTTTGATTATGCTGGCTGCTTTTCCCGAGGCAGCGGGAAGTGTGGACAGAGTCAATGGATGGGAGGCTGGTTTGCGTGATGGATTGGGCTACATTCACCACCCTTTTGTAGTTCCTTGCGGTCTTGGGCAGAGCAGGAGCCCATACCAAGCTGTGATACAACCAGAAAGAATGCTTTCTGTGGTGCATCTGTAAAAGTTGATGAGAGTCGTAGCTGACATGCCAAATTTCCTTAGTCTCCTGAGAAAGTAGAGGCGTTGGTGGGTTTTCTTAACTATAGTGTCGGCATGGGGGGGACCAGGACAGGTTGTTGGTGATCTGGACACCTAAAAACGTCAAGCTCTCGACCCTTTCTACTTCGTCCCCGTTGATGTAGACAGGGGCATGTTCTCCTTTACGCTTCCTGATTAGTATTTTTGTAACATTGAGTGTGAATGATCTCAGACAAGTTAATTTCAGAGGAGTAGGGAAAAGACAGAGTACAAGGAACTGGATTAACATCAGGAGAGATACAGTCAGTAACACAGGGTGCTGGGGGAGAGGGTTTACTGAGTGACAGTGTGAGGGAGCTGAGTTAACATCAGTACAGATACAGTCAGTAACACAGGGTGCTGGGGGGAGAGGGGTTACTGAGTGACAGTGACAGGGAGCTGGATTAACATCAGTACAGATACAGTCAGTAACACAGGGTGCTGGGGGGAGAGGGGTTACTGAGTGACAGTGTGAGGGAGCTGGATTAACATCAGTACAGATACAGTCAGTAACACAGGGTGCTGGGGGGAGAGGGGTTACTGAGTGACAGTGTGAGGGAGCTGGATTAACATCAGTACAGATACAGTCAGTAACACAGGGTGCTGGGGGAGAGAGGTTACTGAGTGACAGTGTGAGGGAGCTGGATTAACAACAGTACAGATACAGTCAGTAACACAGGGTGCTGGGGGTGAGGGGTTACTGAGTGACAGTGTGAGGGAGCTGGATTAACATCAGTAGAGATACAGTCAGTAACACAGGGTGCTGGGGGGAGAATAGTTACTGAGTGACAGTGTGAGGGAGCTGGATTAACATCAGTACAGATACAGCCAATAACACAGGGTGCTGGGGGGAGAGGGGTTACTGAGTGACAGTGTGAGGGAGCTGGATTAACATCAGTAGAGATACAGTCAGTAACACAGGGTGCTGGGGGGAGAGGGGTTACTGAGTGACAGTGTGAGGGAGCTGGATTAACATCAGTACAGATACAGTCAGTAATACAGGGTGCTGGGGGAGAGGGGTTACTGAGTGACAGAGCTGGATTAAAATCAGTAGAGATACAGTCAGTAACACAGGGTGCTGGGGGAGAGGGGTTACTGAGTGACAGTGTGAGGGAGCTGGATTAAAATCAGTAGAGATACAGTCAGTAACACAGGGTGCTGGGGGAGAGGGGTTACTGAGTGACAGTGTAAGGGAGCTGGATTAACATCAGTACAGATACAGTCAGTAACACAGGGTGCTGGGTTCATCCCTCACACTATCACTCAGTAACCCCTCTCCCCCTAGCGCCTTGTGTTCCAGACTCCGCACACACAGTGACCCAAGGCCGGGAATCGAACCCGGTTCCCCTGGCACTGTGAGACAGCAGTGCTAACCCGCTGTGCCACCGTGATCTTCAAGTTTCACCAGAAAAACTAGATCTCCTCAACTGATTTGATTTGATTTGATTTGATTTATTATTGTCACATGTATTAGCATACAGTGAAAAGTATTGTTTCTTGCGCGCTGTACAGACAAAGCATACCGTTCATAGAGAAGGAAACACGAGAGTGCAGAATGTAGCGTTACAGTCATAGCTAGGGTGTAGAGAAAGATCAACTTAACGCGAGGTAGGTCCATTCAAAAGTCTGACAGCAGCAGGGAAGAAGCTGTTCTTGAGTCGGTTGGTACGTGACTTCAGACTTTTGTCTCTTTTTCCCGACGGAAGAAGGTGGAAGGGAGAATGTCCGGGGGTGCGTGGGGTCCTTGATTATGCTGGCTGCTTTTCCCCGAGGCAGCGGGAAGTGTAGACAGAGTCAATGGATGGGAGGCTGGGTTTGCGTGATGGGACTGGGCTATATTCACGACCTTTCGTAGTTCCTTGCGGTCTTGGGCAGAGCAGGAGCCCATACCAAGCTGTGATACAACCAGAAAGAATGCTTTCTATGGTGCATCTGTAAAAGTCAGTGAGAGTCGTAGCTGAGATGCCAAATTTCCTTCGTCTTCTGAGAAAGTAGGTGGGGCTTTCTTAACTATAGTGTGGAGATGCCGGCGTTGGACTGGGGTGGGCACAGTAAGTAGTCTCACAACACCAGGTTGAAGTCCAGCAGGTTTATTTGGTTGCACGAGCTTTCGGAGCGTTGCCCCTTCACCTGATGAAGGGGCAACGCTCCGATAGCTCGTGATACCAAATAAACCTGTTGGACTTTAACCATGGTCTTGTGAGACTACTTACTGTTTCTTAACTTTCGTGTCGGCATGGAGGGACCAGGACAGGTTGTCTGGAACACCTAAAAACGTCAAGCTCTCGACCCTTTCTACTTCGTCCCCGTTGATGTAGACAGGGGCATGTTCTCCTTTACGCATCCGAGGGACGCCTCCAAAAGCGGAAGGTAAACCCAGTTCGTGTGTGCTAGTCGTGGTGTGGGTATGGAACCTCCAGCCTCCTGCTTACCTCATTTATAGAAAGCTGACTGCCGCTGTTATCACACTGTCCTTTAATGAATCTATATATCAACACTCTGTCTCTCTCTCTCTCTCCCCGCTAAAGAATCCTTCGCCCCACTGCAGTCCAGCAAGTTAGTGAGGCAGCAGCTATTAAACTATTCATTAATCTACTGACTGATGATGCTGGGGGCGATTAGCATTTTGAGAATCTCGTAATAAACTGAAACGCCTATTAATTTTAAGCGATCTTTATGCTGTTGGCACTGACTAAGGGCAAATAAAACGTTAAAGATTTAAATGCACTGATGGATTTTACGAGATGGCAAAAAATAAATAATTTCCTTTTGTTACCTCACCGCGGCTTTGTCCGCGCTACAGAAATGGACCCTGTTCAGGCCACCACCAAAGAGGATCTGAAGGGAGTCAGGCATTTTGGCCGAGTGGTATTATCGCTGGAGTATTAATCCGGAAACTCAGCTACTGTTCTGGGGGACCCGGGTTCGAATCCCGCCACGGCAGATGGTGGAATTTGAATTCAATTTAAAAAAATATCTGGAATTAAGAATCGACTGATGACCCATTGTCGGAAAAAACCCATCTGGTTCCCTTTAGGGAAGGAAATCTGCCGTCCTTACCCCGGTCTGGCCTACATGTGACTCCAGAGCCACAGCCAATGTGGTTGACTCTCAACTGCCCGCCAAGGTAGTGGAGGCGGACACACTGGGAACGTTTAAGACTTATCGAGATAGCCACATGAACGGAGTGGGAATGGAGGGATACAAAAGAATGGTCTAGTTGGACCAGGGAGCGGCACGGGCTTGGAGGGCCGAAGGGCCTGTTCCTGTGCTGTATTGTTCTTTGTTTGTTCTTTGACTGATGTATGAGGAGAGATTGAGTCAGTTAGGATAATGTTCGCTGGAGTTCAGAATAATGATGGAGTGATCTCATAGAAATCTATAAAATTGTAACATTACTAAACAGGGTAGATGCAGGAAGGATGGTCCCAATGGTTGGGGAGAGGGGTGGGGGGGGGGACCCAGAGTTCATCGTCTAAGGATAAGGAGTAAACATTTTAGGACTAAGATGAGGAGAAATTTCTTCATCCAGAGAGTGGTAAGCCTGTGGCATTCACTACCACAGAAAACAGTTGAGGCTATTTAGGAAGGAGTTACATATAGCACTTGGAACAAAGGGGATCAAAGGATATGGGGGGAAATCGGGATCAGGCTATTGAGTTGGATGTGTTATGGTTCAGGTCAGAAACGCCAGTGTTTTATGAAGCCCACCTGAATCATAGGTTTTGCACCTTGAATTTGGCTAGGATAAGTATGATATGTTTCACCTCAGGTATGATTCAAATGACCCACTAGGGAGCTTTTATCAAGGGCAACTGGGGATGGGCAACAAATGCTGACCCAGCCAGCGATGCCCATGTCCCAGGAATCAATTTTTTAAAAAGTGGAACGTGTTTAGACCATAAGGCATAGGAGCAGAATTAGGCCACTCGGCCCATCGAGTCTGCTCCGCCATTCAATCGTGGCTGATATTTTTCTATTATAGGCTTATAGGGCTGAATGGCCTCATCCTCCTTCTTTGGGAGTGGTAACTGTAGGTTAAAGTTACATCACTCAACTCCCTGTGATTCAAATCTGTACAGACATCCTCCAGGATATTACTGCCCTTTGGGCGGCACGGTGGCTCAGTGGGTTAGCACTGCTGCTTCACAGTGACAGGGACCCGGGTTCGATTCCCAGCTTGGGTCTCTGCCTGTGTGGAGTCTGCACGTTCTCCCCGTGTCTGCGTGGGTTTCCTCCGGGTGCTCCGGTTTCCTCCCACAGTCTGAAAGATGTGCTGGTTAGGGTGCATTGGCCGTGCTAAATTGCCCCTTAACGTCCAAAGATGTGTAGGTTAGGTGGATTGGCCGTGCTAAATTGCCCCTTAGTGTCCAAAGATGTGTAGGTTAGGTAGATTGGCCATGCTAAATTGCCCGTTAGTGTCCAAAGATGTGCAGGTTAGGTGGATTGGCCATGTTAAATTGCCCCTTAATGTCCAAAGATGTGTAGGTTAGGTAGATTGGCCATGCTAAATTGCCCCTTAGTGTCCAAAGATGTGTAGGTTAGGTGGATTGGCCTTGCTAAATTGCCCCTTAATGTCCAAAGATGTGCAGGTCAGGTGGATTGGCTAAATTGGCCCTTAGCATCAGGGGGACTAGCTAGGGTAAATATGTGGGGTTAGGGAGATAGGGCCTGAGTGGGATTGTGGTTGGTACAGACTCGATGGTCTGAATGGCCTCCTTCTGCACTGTAGGGATTCTATGATTCTATGTTGAGCTACAAGTTTTAAAAAAAGTTTATTTATTAGTGTCACAAGTAATGTTGACATTAACACTGCAATGATGTTACTGTGAAAATCCCCTAGTCGCCACACTCCGGCGCCTGTTCGGGTTCCACTGAGGGAGAATTTAGCATGGCCCATCCACCTAACCAGCGTGTCCTTACCTTAGTTAGGCCGCACTTGGAATATAGTGTTCAATTCTGGTCGCCACACTACCAGAAGGATGTGGAGGCTTTGGAGAGGGGACAGAAAAGATTTACCAGGATGTTGCCTGGTATGGAGGGCATTAGCGATGAGGAGAGGTTGGAGAAACTTGGTTTGTTCTCACTGGAACGACGGAGGTTGAGGGGCGACCTGATAGAAGTCTACAAGATTATGAGGGGCATGGACAGAATGGATAGTCCGAAGCTTTTTCCCCAGGGTGGAAGAGTCAATTACTCGGGGGGCACAGGTTTAAGGCGCGAGGGGCAAGGTTTAAAGGAGATGTACGAGGCAAGTTTTTTACACAGAGGGTGGTGGGTGCCTGGAACTCGCTGCCGGGGGAGGTAGTGGAAGCGGATACGGTAGTGAGTTTTAAGGGGCCTCAGGACAAATACATGAATAGAACAAAGAACAAAGAACAAAGAACAGTACAGCACAGGAAACAGGCCCTTCGGCCCTCCAAGCCTGTGCCGCTCCTTGGTCCAACTAGACCAATCGTTTGTATCCCTCCATTCCCAGGCTGCTCATGTGACTATCCAGGTAAGTCTTAAACGATGTCAGCGTGCCTGCCTCCACCACCCTACTTGGCAGCGCATTCCAGGCCCCCACCACCCTCTGTGTAAAAAACGTCCCTCTGATGTCTGAGTTATACTTCGCCCCTCTCACCTTGAGCCCGTGACCCCTCGTGATCGTCACCTCCGACCTGGGAAAAAGCTTCCCACTGTTCACCCTATCTATACCCTTCATAATCTTGTACACCTCTATTAGATCTCCCCTCATTCTCCGTCTTTCCAAGGAGAACAACCCCAGTCTACCCAATCTCTCCTCATAGCTAAGACCCTCCATACCAGGCAACATAGGATGGGAATGGAGGGATATGGTCCCCGGAAGGGTAGGGGGTTTTAGTTCAGACGGGCAGCCTGGTCGGTGCAGGCTTGGAGGGGCCGAAGGGCCTGTTCCTGTGCTGTAATTTTCTTTGTTCTTTGTCTTTCGGGTTTAGATGTGGTCTAAGCTGAAACTGGAGTGAAATGTCCCTCTCCTTTGTCCCTTTAGTCAGAGAGATTCCGATAGTCTTTTGATTTGCTTTTGTCCTCAGTATCTTCAGGACTAGAAGGTAGAAATGCCGCAGTACGCTGATTCGCTGTGAAATGACTGAAGAGTTAAAGCAGCCACACTAACAACGTGAAGCAGATGGAGGAAGTAGCAATCGCAATCTGACACCATAACAGATGTAGGGCAGAGGGCAGAGATCCAGCACACAGCGCCTGACAACCTGATCTGACGGGAGAGAGGGGAAAGAGCAGCAGAATTAGCTCAACGGCGATGCAGTCATTTGACCAGCAAGGATTTGGGATGGCTCGAGTCAGGGCGAGTCCCGAGCTGTTTCGGTACCAGGCTATCTGGGACACAGCTCTGCCTGGGCTTTCCCCACGCGCCAGGTGTCTCTGTGCCCTAGCAGAGGCGGCACAGTGGGCACAGCGGGTTAGCACTGCCGCCTCACAGGGAGCCGGGTTCGATTCCCGGCTCGGGTCACTGTCTGTGTGGAGTTTGCACGTTCTCCCCCCGTGTCTGTGTGGGTTTCCTCCGGGTGCTCCGGTTTCCTCCCACAGTCCAAAGATGTGCGGGTTAGGTGGATTGGCCATGCTAAATTGCCGCTTCGTGTCCAAAGATGTGCAGGTTAGGTGGATTGGCCGTGCTAAATTGCCCCTTAGTGTCCAAAGATGTGCGGGTTAGGTGGATTGGCCATGCTAAATTGCCCCTTAGTGTCCAAAGATGTGCGGGTTAGGTGGATTGGCCGTGCTAAATTGCCCCTTAGTGTCCAAAGATGCGCAGGTTAGGTGGATTGGCCATGCTAAATTGCCCCTTAGTGTCCAAAGATGTGGAGGTTTGGTAAATTGGCCATGCTAAATTGCCCCTTAGTGTCCAAAGATGTGGAGGTTTGGTAAATTGGCCATGCTAAATTGCCCCTTAGTGTCCAAAGATGCGCAGGTTAGGTGGATTGGCCATGCTAAATTGCCCCTTAGTGTCCAAAGATGCGCGGGTTAGGTGGATTGGCCACGCTAAATTGCCCCTTAGTGTCCAAAGATGTGCGGGTTAGGTGGATTGGCCATGCTAAATTGCCCCTTAGTGTCCAAAGATGTGCGGGTTAGGTGGATTGGCCATGCTAAATTGCCCCTTAGTGTCCAAAGACGTGCTGGTTAGTGTGCATTGGCCATGCTAAATTCTCCCTCAGTGTAACCCAAACAGGCGCCAGTGTGTGGCGACTGGGGGATTTTCACAGTAACTTCATTGCAGTGTTAATGTAAGCCTTACTTGTGACAATAGTTAATAAACGATTTTAGAAAACTTTGTGGCTTAACATAGAATCCCTACAGTGCAGAAGGAGGCCATTCGGCCCATCGAGTCTGCACCGACCACAATCCCACCCCGGCCCCATCCCCGTAACCCCATGCATTTACCCTAGCTAGTCCCCCTGACACTAAGGGGCAATTTAGCACGGCCAATCCACCTAACCCGCACATCTTTGGACTGTGGGAGGAAGCCGGAGCACCCGGAGGAAACCCACGCAGACACGGGGAGAATGTGCAGACTCCGCACAGACAGTGACCCGAGCCAGGAATCGAACCCGGGTCCCTGGCGCTGTGAGGCAGCAGCGCTAACCCACTGTGCCACCGTGCCACCCCTGGCGTTACATGGCGTTATGGGGATAGGGCCTGGGTGGGATTGTGGTCAGTGCAGGCTCGATAGGCCGAATGGCCTCCTTCTGCACTATAGGGATTCTATGGTTCTATGTTAGCGACAAAGATTTTTTAAAAGTTTACTTATTAGTGTCACAAGTGGGCTTACATTAACACTGCAATGAAGTTAATGCAAACCTACTTGTGACACTAATAAATAAACTTAAAAAATAACAGCGGCCAGTTAAATTGCTACAGGAGTGAGAGCGTTAGGTGGCACGGTGGCACAGTGGGTTAGCACTGCTGCCTCACAGTGCCAGGGACCCGGGTTCGATTCCCGGCTCGGGTCACTGTCTGTGCGGAGTTTGCACATTCTCCCCGTGTCTGCGTGGGTTTCCTCCGGGTGCTCCGGATTCCTCCCACACTCCAAAGAAGTGCGAGTTAGTTTGATTGGTCAAGCTAAATTGCCTCTCTGTGTTCTTTTATAATTCATTCGTGGGACACGGGCGTCGCTGGCTGGGCCAGCATTTATTGCCCATCCCCAGTTGCCCTTGGAGGGCAGTTGAGAGTCAACCACATTGCTGTGGCTCTGGAGTCACATGTAGGCCAGACCAGGTAAGGACGGCAGATTTCCTTCCCTAAAGGGAACCAGATGGGTTTTTCCGACAATGGGTCATCAGTAGATTCTCAATTCCAGATTTTTTTTTACTGAATTCAAATTCCACCATCTGCCGTGGGCGGGATTCGAACCCGGGTCCCCCCAGAACATTCGCTGAGTTTCTGGATTCATAGTCGAGCGATAATACCACCAGGCCATCACCTCCCCTGTGCGTCGCGGGACGTGTCATTCAGGATGTGTAGAGGGGATTAACAGGGTGGGCTTACGGGGATAGGGCCTGGGGTGGGATTGTGGTCTGTGCAGACGCGATGGGCCGAATGGCCTCCTCCTGCGCTGTAGGGATTCTATGATTCTTCGATGATTCTATGATCACGCGGGTACAATTTTGTCTTTTAAGAAGCATTTAGGCAGTTACATGGGTATTGGGGACTATGGGCCAAACACGGGCAATTGGGACTCGCTGAAGGGTTAAAAAAAAAGAAGGGCGGGTATGGACAAGTTGGGCCGAAGGGCCTGTTTCCGTGCTGTAAACCTCCATGACTCTATGTGTGAAGAACGCGTCAAGTAAATGCGGTGAGTGGGGCACAAAACGCCTGCATAAAACGCTGGCATTCTTTTGAGGGACATCTCGTGACTGACTTGTGCCCGTGGCAGGGGACCTCTCTGCTTCAGCAACCGTTTGTGACGAAGGCCATTGTAGTATACACACCCAGCCACCACACCTGACCACTCAGTCTGTGGGTTTTATCGCCAAGAAATCATTATCCAGTGCTCTCCGCGTTGTCGCATCTACATCGAGAGGAAAGGCAGAGTAATGAAATGTGACAGGTGTCGATGGCAACTGCTTTCGATCCACCCGTCCTCATTCCTCGATGTTTATGAGTGTGCAGGTCTGAGCGCAGGGTTGTCAGGAGAATCCTCTTTGGCTGGAGTCTTTGAACAAATGGATAGCGTGTTCCGAGCCGTCGCTCACATCAGACCCCTGCCCTGGGCGGTCAGTCACGTTCTCTGCGCTCCCGTCTCCATTCGACCCTGTGCGACACAGCGATTCAGCCCTTCACACCGGGTCCGGCCCACCCATCACCCCGACTGTGATCGCTGGCCTATTATCAGATCCCACTCCAGCAGCCCTGCAATTTTAAAATTGGTGTGCTTTTTTTAATTTCGGAGAATCTCGACAGTGCAGAAGAAAGCCACTCGGCCCATCGACCACTATCCCAACCAGGCCCTATCCCCGTAACTCCAAGTATTTAGACAGCTAATCCCCCCTAACCTACACATCCCCAGATACTAAGGGGCAAGTTAACATGGCCAATCCACCCAACCCACACATCTTTGGACACTAAGGGGCAATTTAGCTTGGCCAATTCACCTAACCCGCACATCTTTGGACACTAAGGGGCAATTTAGCATGGCCAATTCACCTAACCCACACATCTTTGGACACGAAGGGGCAATTTAGCATGGCCAATCCACCTAACCTGCACATCTTTGGAAACTAAGGGGCAATTTAGCATGGCCAATCCACCTAACCCGCACATCTTTGGGCACTAAGGGGCAATTTAGCATGGCCAATCCACATAATCCGCACATCTTTGGACACTAAGGGGCAATTTAGCATGACCAATTCACCTAACCCACACATCTTTGGACACTAAGGGGCAATTTAGCATGGCCAATCCACCTATCCCTCACATCTTTGGACACTAAGGGGCAATTTAGCATGGCCAATTCACCTAACCCTCACATCTTTGGACACTAAGGGGCAATTTAGCATGGCCAATCCACCTAACCCGCACATCTTTGGGCACTAAGGGGCAATTTAGCATGGCCAATCCACCTAACCTGCACATCTTTGGACACTGGGGGGCAATTTAGCATGGCCAATCCACCTAACCCGCACATCTTTGGACACTAAGGGGCAATTTAGCATGGCCAATCCACCTAACCCTCACATCTTTGGACACTATGGGGCAATTTAGCATGGCCAATCCACCCAACCTACACATCTTTGGACACTAAGGGGCAATTTAGCATGGCCAATCCTCCTAACCTGCACATCTTTGGACACTAAGGGGCAATTTAGCATGGCCAATTCACCTAACCCCACATCTTTGGACACTAAGGGGCAATTTAGCATGGCCAACCCACTGAATCCACACATCTTTGGACACTAAGGGGCAATTTAGCATGGCCAATTCACCTAACCCTCACATCTTTGGACACTAAGGGGCAATTTAGCATGGCCAATCCACCTAACCTGCACATCTTTGGACACTAAGGGGCAATTTAGCACGGCCAATCCACCCAACCTGCACATCTTTGGACACTAAGGGGCAATTTAGCATGGCCAATCCACCTAACCTACACATCTTTGGACACTAAGGGGCAATTTAGCATGGCCAATTCACCTAACCCACACATCTTTGGACACTAAGGGGCAATTGAGCTTGGCCAATTCAGCTAACCCGCACATCCTTGGACACTAAGGGGCAATTTAGCATGGCCAACCCACCTAACCCGCACATCTTTGGACACTAAGGGGCAATTTAGCATGGCCAATCCACCTAACCCACACATCTTTGGACACTAAGGGGCAATTGAGCTTGGCCAATTCACCTAACCCGCACATCTTTGGACACTAGGGGGCAATTTAGCATGGCCAATCCACCTAATCTACACATCTTTGGACACTAGGGCAATTTAGCATGGCCATTCCACCTAACCTGTAGATCTTTAGACACTAAGGTGCAATTTAGCATGGCCAATCCACCAAACCCGCACATCTTTGGGACTGTGGGAGGAAACCGGAGCACCCGGAGGAAACCCACGCAGACATGGGGAGAACGTGCAGACTCCACACAGGCAGTGACCCGAGGCCGGAATCGAACCCGGGTTCCTGGCGCAGTGAGGCAGCGATCCTAACCACTGCGCCACCATGCCTCCCACACAGAGACAGGCTATTTAGCCCGATCGCCAAGCTTCTCCCCTCATTCCTCCTCATCAACGTTTCATCTAGCTTCCTCTTAAATGTTTCGCGACCCTTCACCTCAAGCGCCCCCCCTGTGCTGGCGAGTCTCACATTCCAACCACTGGACAGCAGCCACTGTGGTAAACCATCCTGCCCTCCTCTCTGCGAGTGGTCTTGCTCATTGGCCCACAGCCCGGGAGTTGAACCCCCCCCCTCTTCTTTAGAACTGCGCCGTGGAATCTCTCCTCTGCGCGTGAGAAAGCAGGCAGTGCCTTGTTTTAATGCCTCGTCCAAAATAAATGGGCCTTCCGACGGCGCAACACTTCCTCAGCACTTGGGGCTTGAACCCTCAACCATAAGACCATAAGAAATAGGAGCAGGAGTAGGCTGTTCGGCCCCTCGAGCCTGCTCCGTTCAGTAGGATCATGGTTGATCCAACATTCCATGTGTCCACTTTCCTGCCCTTTCCCCGTAAGCCTTGATTCCTTCACAGAGCAAAAATTTATCGATGTTTGCCACAAAGTCTTTGCCCCCACAACTCTCTGCAGCAAGGTGTTCCAGAGACTCGCAACCCTCTGAGAGAAGAAATTCCTCCTCCTATCAATCTTAAGTTGGCGCCCCTTTATTCTGAGACAATGTCCTCTGGCCCTAGACTCACCCATGAGGGGGAAACATCCCTCAACATTTACCCTCTCAAGCCCCATAAGAATCCGATATGTTTCACCTCTCATTCTTCTAAATTCCGATGAGTTGAGTTCCGACCTGAACAAAGAACAAAGAAAATTACAGCACAGGAACAGGCCCTTCGGCCCTCCAAGCCTGCACCGACCATGCTGCCCGTCTGAACTAAAGCCCCCAACCCTTCTGGGAACCATATCCCTCTATCCCCATCCTAGTCATGTATTTGTCAAGACGCCCCTTAAATCTTTTCTTAGAAAATGATGAAGGGGATAGATAGAGTGAACGTTCAAAGACTATTTCCTCGGGTGGATGGAGCTATTACAAGGGGGCATAACTATAGGGTTCGTGGTGGGAGATACAGGAAGGATATCAGAGGTAGGTTCTTTACGCAGAGAGTGGTTGGGGTGTGGAATGGACTGCCTGCAGTGATAGTGGAGTCAGACACTTTAGGAACATTTAAGCGGTTATTGGATAGGCACATGGAGCACACCAGGATGATAGGGAGTGGGATAGCTTTATCTTGGTTTCAGATAAAGCTCGGCACAACATCGTGGGCCGAAGGGCCTGTTCTGTGCTGTACTGTTCTATGTTCTATGTTCTCTCCAAAGCCTCCACATCCTTCTGGTAATGTGGTGACCAGAATTGAACACTATATTCCAAGTGCGGCCTAACCAAGGTAAGGACGCGCTGGTTAGGTGCATTGGCCATGCTAAATTCTCCCTCAGTGTATCCGCTTCCACTACCTCCCCCGGCAGCGAGTTCCAGGCACCCACCACCCTCTGTGTAAAAGATCTGCCTCGTACATCTCCTTTAAACCTTGCCCCTCGCACCTTCAACCTATGCCCTCCCTTTAACCTTTCCTCATAAAACAACCCTTCCATACCGGGGATCATCCCAGTAACCTTCTCTGAACTGCCTCCAATCAAATATCTTTCCTTAAATAAGGGCACCATAACTGCTCATAGTACACCAGATGTGGTCTCACCAGCACCTTGTAGAGATACCGCAAGATTTCCCTACTCTTATACTCCAACCCCATTGAAATAAGGGCCAACATTCCATTAGCCTTCCTGTTCTGCTTCTGTTCCGAGGCGAGAGGGCGTCCAACTGAGCTACAGCTGGCACTTGGGCCTTAGTGGTCTCAGTTACTGGGATGCCAACCTTCACCTACGGGTAAGATGTCCCAGCAAGTTCGGACGATGATAAAGTGTTTACATAGAGTCAAGTGCTTGTGTTTAAAGCCTGGTTATGATGCGGTCCAGTGAGTGCACGCATTCCCAGTGGAGAATTCTCTCTTGTCTGAAAGGAAGGCAAGATCACGAGAAGTGCTCATTTATACAGTTTACTTATTTATTAGTGTCACAAGTCGGCTTACATAGAGGTTTACAGCATGGAAACAGGCCCTTCGGCCCAACTTGTCCATGCCGCCCTTTTTTTTTAAACGCCTAAGCTAGGACCAATTGCCCGCGTTTAGCCCATATCCCTCTATAGCCATGTAACTGTCTAAACGCTTTTTAAAAGACAAAATTGTACCCGCCTCTACAACTACCTCTGGCAGCTTGTTCCAGACGCTCACCAACCTCTGTGTGAAAAAAATTGCCCCTCTGGACCCTTTTGTATCTCTCCCCTCTCACCTTAAACCTATGCCCTCTAGTTTTAGACTCCCCTACCTTTGGGAAAAGATATTGACTATCTAGCTGATCGATGCCCCTCATTATTTTATAGACCTCTATAAGTTCACCCCTCAGCCTCCTACACTCCAGAGAAAAAAGTCCCAGTCCATCCAGCCTCACCTTATAACTCAAACCATCAAGTCTCGGTAGCATCCCAGTAAATCTTTTCTGCACTCTTTCTAGTTTAATAATATCCTTTCTATAATAGGGTGACCAGAACTGTACACAGTATTCCAGAATCTCCGCTGGAGCGGGTCCAGCGGAGATTCACACGGATGATCCCGGGAATGGTAGGCCTGACATACGATGAACGTCTGAGGATCGTGGGATTATATTCATTGGAGTTTAGGAGGTTGAGGGGAGATCTAATAGAAACTTACAAGATAATGAACGGCTTAGATAGGATGGACGTAGGGAAGTTGTTTCCATTAGCAGGGGAGACTAGGACGCGGGGGCACAGCCTTAGAATAAAAGGGAGTCACTTTAGAACAGAGATGAGGAGAAATTTCTTCAGCCAGAGAGTGGTAGGTCTGTGGAATTCATTGCCACAGAGGGCTGTGGAGGCCGAGACGTTAAGCGTCTTCAAGACAGAAATTGATAAATTCTTGATTTCTCGAGGAATTAAGGGCTATGGGGAGAGAGCGGGTAAATGGAGTTGAAATCAACCATGATTGAATGGTGGAGTGGACTCGATGGGCCGAATGGCCTTACTTCCGCTCCTATGTCTTATGGTCTTATGGTCTTAAGTGTGGCCTTACCAATGTCTTGTACAACTTCAACAAGACGTTCCAACTCCTGTATTCAATGTTCTGACCGATGAAACCAAGCATGCTGAATGCCTTCTTCACCACTCTGTCCACCTGTGACTCCACTTTCAAGGAGCTATGAACCTGTATCCCTTGATCTCTTTGTTCTGTAACTCTCCCCAACGCCCTACCATTAGCTGAGTAAGTCCTGCCCTGGTTCAATCTACCAAAATGCATCATCTCGCATTTATCTAAATTAAACTCCATCTGCCATTCGTCAGCCTACTGGCCCAATTGATCAAGATGCCGTTGCAATCCGAGATAGCCTTCTTCACTGTCCACTATACCACCAATCTTGGTATTAACACTGCAATGGAGTTACGTGAAAATCCCCCAGTTGCCACACTCTGGCACCTGTTCAGGTACACTGAGGGAGAATTTAGCACGGCTAATGCACCCTAACCAGCACGTCTTTCGGACTTTGAGAGGAAATCGGAGTACCCGGAGGAAACCCACGCAGACACAGGGAGAAGGTGCAAACTCCGCACAGACAGTAACCCAAGCCGGGAATCGAACTCGGGTCCCTGATGCTGTGAATCAGCAGTGCTAACCCACTGTGCCACCATGCTGATTTTTCCCGTGGAACGTAGGAAGATGAAGTGTGATTTACAAAATCAAGCGGGGCTTGGATAGGGTGAATAGTCAGGGTCTATTCCCCAGGGTAGGGGGAGTCCAAAACTAGAGGGTGTAGGTTTAAGGTGAGAGGGGAAAGATTTAAAAGGGACCCGAGGGGTAACTTTTTCACACAGAGGGTAGTGCGTGTATGGAATGAGCTGCCAGAGGGGGTGGTCGAGGCGGGTACATTTAAAAGTACCAGGTTAAAGTCCAATAAGTTTATTTGGAATCACGAGCTTTCGGAGCACTGCTCCTTCATCAAGTGAGTGGAGAGGTAGGTTTCACAAACACGGCATATATAGACAGAGACACAATTGCAAGATAATGGGTCCCCACCATTTGACCTGGGCTTGCAAAATCCTACTAACTGTCCCGGCTTGAGACGATTCACACCTCTTTAACCTGTGATTATCCCTCTCTCCACTTGCACTGTCTGTACCTGTGAAGACTTGATTACCTGTAAAGACTCGCATTCCAACCATTATCTTGCAATTGTGCTTCTGTCTGTATATGCCGTGTTTGTGAAACCCAACTCTCCACTCGCCTGATGAAGGAGCAGCGCTCCGAAAGCTCGTGATTCCAAATAAACCTGTTGGACTTCAACCTGGTGATTGTGAGACTTCTTACTGTGCCCCACCCCAGTCCAACGCCGGCATCTCCACATCATAACATTTAAAAGACATTTGGACAGGGACATGGGTGGAGGTAGGGCGATGTGAACCAAACGCAGGCAAATGGGACTAGTTCAGTTCAGGAATCCTGGTCGACATGGACAAGTTGGGCCGAAGGGCCTGTTTCCGTGCTGTGTATCTCGGGCAGCACAGTGGGTTAGCACTGCTGCCTCACAGCGCCAGGGACCCGTGTTCGATTCCCTGCTTGGGTCACTGTCTGTGCGGAGTCTGCACGTTCTCCCCCCCGTGTCTGCGTGGGTTTCCTCCGGGTGCTCCGGTTTCCTCCCACAGTCCCGAAAGACGTGCTGGTTAGGGTGCTAAGTTCTCCCTCAGTGTAACCCGAACAGGCGCCGGAGTGTGGGCGACTGGGGGATTTTCACAGTAACTTCATTGCAGTGTTAATGTAAGCCTTACTTGTGACTAATAAATAAACTTTAACTTGACTCTGTGAGACCACCAATCATCTTCTGGCCTCCAGCCCAGATGTACTGCAATGATGTGTGCGTCATTCTATTTTTTCCCCGCACTGAATTAAACCTGAGGAAGTAAAACAGAGGACAAACTTTCTTCCATCAATCCCAAAGCCCTGTCTTCTTTGTCCATTATCGCTATCAACTAAGAGGGCCCATTACTGGACCTCACTTTTAATTACAGCATGGAGCCATGAGGAAGTGGCTTCCTCTGGCAGCCACATCCCTGACAGAGACGAATTATGCGGTGTTAATTAGTATTAATGCCGTTATTCCTTGCAGGGAAATGGCGCTGTTTGGGCCTCCAGGCTCTCAGCTGTCAGCTTGCCCACTTTCATCAATCACAGAAGGGCCTACTTGAGAAAGGCTTCCTCTCTCCGTCCTGGCTTTGACTTTGTTCTTTCCCATTAATTCAGAGCTTGACAAATTGTGTCAGCTAAAACAAATATGAGACGATTGACGCTAATAAATAATTTGATGGCATCGTAAATAATAGTTAAAAGCATAGTGCTGTTTTTGCGTTCTTTTAGCTGATTTTCTTGCCAAAGGTTACCTTTGTTGGCCTTACTACGCAATTCCTTTACTAAACCAAATCATGGAATCCTGACAGTGCAGCAGGAGGCCTTTAGGCCCATCGAGTCTGTACCGACCACCGACCCACCCCGGACCTACCCCCGTAACCTCACATACTCACCCTCCTAGTCCCCTTGACACTAAGGGGCAATTTAACATGGCCAATCCACCTAACCTGCACATCTCTGGACACTAAGGGGCAATTTAGCATGGCCAATCCACCTAACCGACACATCTTTGGACACTAAGGGGCAATTTAGCATGGCCAATCCACCTAACCCGCACATCTTTGGACACTAAGAGACAATTTAGCATGGCCAATCCACCTAACCTGAACATCTTTGGATACTAAGACACAATTTAGCATGGCCAATCCACCTAACCCGCACATCTTTGGACACTAAGAGCCAATTTAGCATGGCCAATCCACCTAACCTACACATCTTTGGACACTAAGGGTCAATTTAGCATGGCCAATCCACCTAACCTGCACATCTTTGGATACTAAGGCACAATTTAGCAAGGCCAACCAGCGGAACCTTTGCAACAATTCCTGACCATGAGACTATAGACTTCTTCATCAAGCATATCTTTGGACTGTGGAAGGAATCCAGAGCAGCCAGTGGAAACCCACGCAGACACGGGGTGAACGTGCAAACTCCTTACAGACAGTGACCCAAGCCTTCATCATTTAAATAATGTTCCCCAATCTATCAGAGTCAACACATGCCGCATACCGTCATAGTTTCCTGTATTTAGATTTTTGATTTGATTTGATTTATTATTGCCACATGTATTAGTATACAGTGAAAAGTATTGTTTCTGGTGAGCTGTACAGACAAAGCATACCGTTCATAGAGAAGGAAAGGAGAGGGTGCAGAATGTAGTGTTACAGTCATAGCTAGGGTGTAGAGAAAGATCAACTTAATGCAAGGTTGTTCCATTCAAAAGTCTGATGGCAGCAGGGAAGAAGCTGTTCTTGAGTCGGTTGGTACGTGACCCCAGACTTTTGTATCTTTTTCCCGATGGAAGAAGGTGGAAGAGAGAATGTCCGGGGTGCGTGGGGTCCTTAATTATGCTGGCTGCTTTTCCCCGAGGCAGCGGGAAGAGTAGACAGAGTCAATGGATGGGAGGCTGGTTTGCGTGATGGATTGGGCTACATTCACGACCTTTTGTAGTTCCTTGCGGTCTTGGGCAGAGCAGGAGCCCCATACCAAGCTGTGATACAACCAGAAAGAATGCTTTCTATGGTGCATCTGTAAAAGTTGGTGAGAGTCGTAGCGGACATGCCAAATTTCCTTCGGTTTCTGAGAAAGTAGAGGCGTTGGTGGGGCTTTCTTAACTATAGTGTCGGCATGGGGGGGACCAGGACAGGTTGTTGGTGATCTGGACACCTAAAAACTTGACCGTTTATCTGACTGGCTATAGATTGAGAGAGGGGAATGTGTGTGAAAGGCTGAAGGCTTGAAGGCCTTACCATCCTTTCATATGGGGGAGCGCCTTGGCCTAAAGGGATTGTAAAGGCTGGCATGCAGGCTGTAAATCTCATGTATGATGTACGAGGAGAGATTGACCAGGTTAGGATTGTTTTCACTGGAGTTCAGACGAATGAGGGGGGGATCTCATAGAGACTTATAAAATTCTAACAGGACTAGACAGGGTAGACGCAGGGAGGATGTTCCCGATGGTGGGGGGAGTCCAGAACCAGGGGTCACAGTCTGAGGATTCGGGGGAGACCATTTAGGACGGAGGTGAGGAGACATTTCTTCACCCGGTGAGCCTGTGGAATTCATTCCCACAGGAAGTAGTTGATGCCAAAACATTGAATGTATTCCAGAGGCGGCTGGATATACCACTGGGGGGCGAACGGGATCAAAGGTTATGGGGAGAAAGCAGGATTAGGCTATTGAGTTGGACGATCAGCCATGATGATGATGAATGGGGGAGCAGGCTCGAAGGGCCGAATGGCCTCCTCCTGCTCCTATCTTCTATGTTTCTATGTCCTCTTTCCTGGGTTCCGATTCCTATCGAGGCTGAAGGAGTGCTCTTCCTTAGTGGGGGCTGGCAAGAGGGTGGGAGGGACATGGCACTGCCATTCTCACACTCCACGGGGATGAGGCACCGGGTGAGCTTGGTTCCCCCAAACTTGGTGGCATGAACAGACAGGGTGGAGGCTCTACGGGTAAACAACGTGAAACTTACTGAGAAAGCTTCAGAACACAATGGTGACCTGACTGCCATAGTACCGATATTCACTCATGCCCACTAGGTGCCTACGTTTCATTAATCTTCCTCATCCTCTCACCATGTCGTGGTGCTTCGGAGGGTGAGGCTGACTTCCACGCCCTTTGGCCTGAGGTGATGTTCGCTGCCTTCCCCTGCAGTTGCTGTGGAAGAAGTGCTGAGGAACCTCTTACCTGGAGCTCCCCCACTGCCTGCAGCAGTTAACATAGAATCATAGAATCCAGAAGAATCCATACAGTACAGAAGGAGGCCATTCGGCCCATCAAGTCTGTGCTCACCACAATCCCACCCCAGGCCATAACCTCACAACTCCACACATTCACCCCAATAATCCCTCTAACCTAAACTCCAGGGTCCAAAAGGCCATGAGACATAGAAACATAGAAAAACTACAGCACAAACAGGCCCTTCGGCCCCACAAGTTGTGCCGAACACATCCCTACCTTCTAGACCTACCTATAACCCTCCATCCTATTAAGCTCCATGTACTCATCCAGGAGTCTCTTAAAAGACCCTATTGAGTTCGCCTCCACCACCACTGATGGCAGCCGATTCCACTCGCCCACCACCCTCTGTGTGAAAAACTTCCCCCTAACATCTCCCCTGTACCTACCCCCCAGCACCTTAAACCTGTGTCCTCTCGTAGCAGACATTTCCACCCTGGGAAAAAGCCTCTGAGAGTCCACCCGATCTATGCCTCTCAACATTTTATACACCTCTATTAGGTCTCCTCTCATCCTTCGTCTCTCCAAGGAGAAAAGACCGAGCTCCCTCAGCCTATCCTCATAAGGCATGCCACTCAATCCAGGCAACATCCTTGTAAATCTCCCCTGCACCCTTTCAATCTTTTCCACATCCTTCCTATAGTGAGGCGACCAGAACTGAGCACAGTACTCCAAGTGGGGTCTGACGAGGGTCTTATATAGCTGCATCATTAACCCGGACTCCTGAACGCAATCCCTCAATTGATAAAGGCCAGCACACCATACGCCTTCTTAACCACCTCCTCCACCTGCGGGGCCGATTTTAGAGTCCTATGGACCCGGACCCCAAGGTCCTTCTGATCCTCTACAGTACTAAGAGTCTTTCCCTTTATATTGTACTCCTTCATCCCATAGGAGCAGAATTAGGCCACTCGGCCCATCGAGTCTGCTTTGCCATTCAATCATGGCTGATATTTTTCTCATCCCCATTCTCCTGCCTTTTCCCCATAACCCCTGATCCCCTTATTAATCAAGAACCTATCCATCTCTGTCTTAAAGACACTCAATGACCCGGCCTCCACAGCCTTCTGCGGCAAAGAGTTCCACAGATTCACCACTCTCTGGCTGAAGAAATTCCTCCTCATCTCTGTTTTAAAGGATCGTCCCTTTAGCCTGAGGTCGTGCCCTCTGGTTCTAGTTTTTCCTACTAGTGGAAACATCCTCTCCACGTCCACTCTATCCAGGCCTCAGCGTAACCTGTAAGTTTCAGGAAGATCCCCCCCTCATCCTTCTAAACTTCAACGCGTATGGACCCTAAGGGGCAATTTAGCATGGCCAATCCCCCTAACCTGCACATCTTTGAACAGTAAGGGGCAATTTTGCATGGCCAATCCCACTAACCTGCACATCTTTGGACACTAAGAGGCAATTTAGCATGGCCAATCCACCTAACCTGCACATCTTTAGACACTCGGGCAATTTAGCATAGCCAATCCACGTAACCGACACATCTTTGGTCACTAAGGGACAATTATCACAGCCAATCCACCTAACCTGCACATCCTTAGACACTAAGGGGCAATTTAGCATGGCCAATGCATCTAACCTGAACATCTTTGGACACTAGGGCAATTTAGCAATGGCCAATCCACCTAACCTGCACATCTTTGGACACGAGGGCAATTTAGCATGGCCAATCCACCTAACCTGCACATCTTTAGACACTAAGGGGCAATTTAGCATGGCCAATCCACCTAACCCGCACATCTTTGGACACTAAGGGGTAATTTAGCATGGCTAATGCACCTAATCCGCAGATCTTTGGACTGTGGGAGGAAACCGGAGCATCCGGAGGAAACCCACGCAGACACGGAGGGGGGGAGAACGTGCAAACTCCAAATGGACAGTGACCTGAGGCTGGGAATCGAACCCGGGTCCCCGGCGCTGTGAGGCAGCAGCGCTAACCCACTGTGCCACTGTGCGTTGACGTTTCGAATATTGTTTAACAGAGCGATGACACGACGTACATACATAGTGGGGGGGGGTGGTGGGGGGGGGTGGGTGGTCATGGGGGGCGCGGGTGGTGGTCATGGGGGGGTACAGGGGAAGGAAGGAAGTGAGATCGAATACCGAGGCTGCAGCCACAATGAGTTGTTGGAGGGTTAAAAGGACGCAAGTGAGTAGC
>NC_135833.1:1081703-1096703 GCF_964213995.1 Mustelus asterias
CCAAACTTTAGCTCCCATGTCACTAAGAATCCTGCACCTTCCGGACAAATGTGAGGTAATGCATTCTGGAAAGTCTAATACAGATAGGAAATATACAGTAAATGGCAGAACCCTTAAGAGTATTGATAGGCAGAGGGATCTGGGCGTACAGGTACACAGGTCACTGAAAGTGGCAACGCAGGTGGAGAAGGTAGTCAAGAAGGCATACGGCATGCTTGCCTTCATCGGCCGGGGCATTGAGTTTAAAAATAGGCAAGTCATGTTGCAGCTTTATAGAACCTTAGTGAGGCCGCACTTGGAATATAGTGTTCAATTCTGGTCGCCACACTACCAGAAGGATGTGGAGGCTTTGGAGAGGATACAGAAAAGATTTACCAGGATGTTGCCTGGTATGGAGGACATCAGCTATGAGGAGAGGTTGGAGAAACTTGGTTTGTTCTCACTGGAACGACGGAGGTTGTGGGGGTGACCTGATAGAAGTCTACAAGATTATGAGAGGCATGGACAGAGTGGATAGTCAGAAGCTTTTTCCCCAGGGTGGAAGAGTCAATTACTCGGGGGGCACAGGTTTAAGGAGCGAGGGGCAAGGTTTAAAGGAGATGTACGAGGCAGATTTTTTACACAGAGGGTGGTGGGCGCCTGGAACTCGTTGCCGGGGGGAGGTAGTGGAAGCGGATACGATAGTGACTTTTAAGGGGCGTCTGGACAAATACATGAATAGGATGGGAATGGAGGGATACGGTCCCCGGAAGGGTTTTAGTTCAGTCGGGCAGCATGGTCGGTGCAGGCTTGGAGGGGCCGAAGGGCCTGTTCCTGCGCTGTAATTTTCTTTGTTCTTTGTTCGTTGTTCTCCCAATGGTGGATAAAAGCTCCACTGAAAAAGGCAAGAGGATCTGGAAAGTCCCAGTTTGGATTGCCGCTTCGTGTTTCCTATCTTGGAAAGAGCTAATCGAGAAATATCTCATCTTGGATTAGGCCAATCCACCTAACCCACACATCTTTGGACACTAAGGGGCAATTTAGCAGGGCCAATCCACCTAACCCGCACATCTTTGGACACTAAGGGGCAATTTAGCATGGCCAATCCACCTAACCCACACATCTTTGGACACTAAGGGGCAATTTAGCATGGCCAATCCACCTAACCCGCACATCTTTGGACACTAAGGGGCAATTTAGCATGGCCAATCCACCTAACCCACACATCTTTGGACACTAAGGGGCAATTTAGCATGGCCAATCCACCTAACCCGCACATCTTTGGACACTAAGGGGCAATTTAGCATGGCCAATCCACCTAACCTACACATCTTTGGAGTGTGGGAGGAAACCGGAGCACCCGGAGGAAACCCACGCAGACACGGGGAGAACGTGCAAACTCCACACAGACAGTGACCCAAGCTGGGAATCGAACCCGGGTCCCTGGCACTGCGAGGCAGCAGTGCTAACCCACTGTGCTTCCATGCCACCCCCTCATTCAATCTCTCCTCATAGCTAATACCCTCCATGCCCAGGCAACATCCTGGTGAAACCTCCCTGCGCTCTCTCCAAAGCATCCATGCTTTGATGTATCGTAGTTGAAAAAGAAAATGTTGAAACTTAAAAAACAGAGTAGGAATCTGAAGATCCTGTACTTACTTGAAGACAAATGTCAGTGAAAATAATTACATCTCCGTTGGAATAACCACACAGTGACAAAGTGCACCCTTGAGACCGATTGTCACTCCCTGGTTAATCTAACAAACGGAGTTATTCCGACCGCATCAAGCAGTAATGATTAACTCCTTGACTGATTCAGTGCAAGATGCACAGGATTGCATCGTTTGTTTGTCTCCCGCTTTCCTCCGCTTTTGTTAGCTGTCTCTCTCCTCCAGGTACCCCGATTTTCGATTACCCAGTGCGTCCAACCTGGATCCTCCTGACTCTTCCCCTGCTGTCTTAGTGGCACTATCACTGGACTACTCATCCCAAAACACAGTGGGTTAGCACTGCCGCCTCACAGCGCCGGGGACCCGGGTTCGATTCCCGGTTCGGGTCACTGTCTGTGCGGAGTCTGCACGTTCTCCCCCCGTGTCTGCGTGGGTTTCCTCCGGGTGCTCCGGTTTCCTCCCACACAGTCCGAAAGACGTGCTGGTTCGGGGGCATTGACCCGAACAGGCACCGGACCGTGGCGATTAGGGGAATTGAGTCTGGAAGGGTGAGGGAGGGATCTTATTAAAACATACAGGATACTGCGAGGCCTGGATAGAGTGGACATGGAGAGGATGCTTCCACTAGTAGGAAAAACTGGAACCAGAGGGCACAACCTCAGGCTAAAGGGACGATCCTTTAAAACAGAGATGAGGAGGAGTTTCTTCAGCCAGAGAGTGGCGAATCTGTGGAACTCTTTGCCGCAGAAGGCTGTGGAGGCCGGGTCATTGAGTGTCTTTAAGACAGAGATAGATAGGTTCTTGATTAATAAGGGGATCAGGGGTTATGGGGAAAAGGCAGGAGAATGGGGATGAGAAAAATATCAGCCATGATTGAATGGCGGAGCAGACTCGATGGGCCGAGTGGCCTAATTCTGCTCCTATGTCTCATGTTCTTATAATTTCACAGCAACTTCATTGCAGCGTTAATGTAAGCCTTACTTGTGGCTCATAAATAAACTTGAAAAAAAGGAATCCGGCCAATGGCCTGTGACACCAATAAATCGATGGAAAGTAGACAAGGGAGGGGTTGAGATTGTTGGGGGGAGAGATGTAACCCATCGCAAGCGTTGACACCGACCCTAAAAACTCATCTTTGTGGACAATCTGTCATAATCCTATTCAGACATTCAAGGTGCCTTCGGCTGCAACCTTCATGTCAGCTACTCCTTGGAATATGAGCCCGTTCTATTACCTGCCCACTTGTATTCAGTCCAACATACACTGCAGTTTGCAGATGGGATGACTTATTGCCTCTTATCTTGAGAGGAGGAATAGTGGAACCTGTAACTCTGGTAAATCTACAGTGTGTTATCGCTCCCGTTCAATTATCCAGTTAGCGCTCGATAAATCAGCCAGGCAATTTCTATTTCAAACCAAGGACCCCCTAAGTGTTTATTTCATCACTTTCTAAAGTCGAGAGAGAGATCCGGTGAAATGGAAGGAGCAAACCGAAATATAGCAACAAGGGTTTGCTGTTCCATCCCTGGCTTTAGATTTGATTTCGATTTGATTTATTATTGTCACATGTATTAGTCTACAGTGAAAAGTATTGTTTCTTGCGCGCTATACAGACAAAGCATACCGTTCATAGAGAAGGAAAGCAGAGGGTGCAGAATATAGTGTTACAGTCATAGCTAGGGTGTAGAGAAAGATCAACTGAATGCGAGGTAGATTTTGATTTGATTTGACTTATTATTGTCACATGTATTAACATACAGTGAAAAGTATTGTTCCTTGCCCGCTATACAGACAAAGCATACCGTTCATAGAGAAGGAAAGGAGAGAGTGCAGAATGTAGTGTTACAGTCAGAGCTAGGGTGTAGAGAAAGATCAACTTAATATTTGATTTGATTTATTATTGTCACATGTATTGGGATACAGTGAAAAGTATTGTTTCTTGCGCGTTATGCAGACAAAGCATACTGTTCATAGAGAAGGAAAGGAGAGGGTGCAGAATGTAGTGTTACAGTCATAGCTAGGGTGTAGAGAAAGATCAACTTAATGCGAGGTAGATTTTGATTTGATTTGATTTATTATTGTCACATGTATTAACATACAATGAAAAGTATTGTTTCTTGCGCGCTATACAGACAAAGCATACCGTTCATAGAGAAGGAAAGGAGAGGGTGCAGAATGTAGTGTTACAGTCATAGCTAGGGTGCAGAGAAAGATCAACTTCATGTGAGGTCGGTCCATTCAAAAGTCTGACAGCAGCAGGGAAGAAGCTGTTCTTGAGTCGGTCGGTACGTGACCTCAGACTTTTGTATCTTTTTCCAGACAGAAGAAGGTGGAAGAGAGAATGTCCGGGGGTGCGTGGGGTCCTTGATTATGCTGGCTGCTTTTCCCCCGAGGCAGCGGGAAGTGTAGACAGAGTCAATGGATGGGAGGCTGGTTTGCGTGATGGACTGGGCTACATTCATGACCTTTTGTAGTTCCTTGCGGTCTTGGGCAGAGCAGGAGCCCCATACCAAGCTGTGATACAACCCGAAAGGATATTTTCTATGGTGTGTCTATAAAAGTTGGTGAGAGTCGTAGCTGACATGCCAAATTTCCTTAGTCTTCTGAGAAAGTAGAGGCGTTGGTGGGCTTTCTTAACTATAGTGTCGGCATGGGGGGGACCAGGACAGGTTGTTGGTGATCTGGACACCTAAAAACTTGAAGCTCTCGACCCTTTCTACTTCGTCCCCGTTGTTGTAGACAGGGGCATGTTCTCCTTTACGCTTCCTGAAAGTCGATGACAATCTCCTTTGTTTTGTTGACATTGAGGGAGAGATTATTGTTGCCGCACCAGTTCACCAGATTCTCTATCTCATTCCTGTACTCTGTCTCGTCATTGTTTGAGATCCGACCCACTACGGTGGTGTCGTCAGCAAACTTGAAAATGGAGTTGGAGGGGAATTTGGCCGCACAGTGATAGGTGGATAAGGAGTATAGTAGGGGGCTGAGAACACAGCCTTGTGGGGCACCGGTGTTGAGGATGATCGTGGAGGAGGTGTTGTTGCCTATCCTCACTGATTGTGGTCTGTGAGTTAGGTAGTTCAGGATCCAGTCACAGAGGGAGGAGCCGAGGCCCAGGCCTCGGGATTTAGAGATGAGTTTTGTGGGAATAGCGGCGTTGAAGGCTAATAACTCTACCAATTATTTAGCTATTGGACAGTGAAGTTACAGTCTGGACTGGGGGCTTTCCGACAGCAGTGTTCAGTGAAGCTAGGCCCCAGAAAGAAAAATGAAGACTCCAAAATTTAATTAGTTGGACCCGCTTGTTGTTGAATACTTCAGCACTGATTCCAAGCAGAAGTGCTGTATCAACAAACGTGTCTCTTTTCCTCAGGGGTCAATCCAACAAGTTCACTAACTTGCCACATCCGTCAAAACTTCCTCACTTCAGAATTGCCTCCTGAAGTGTGTGTTCCAATGGCCGTCTCGAGTTACTTAATCTACAATTAGGGTGGCACAGTGGGTTAGTGCTGCTGCCTCACAGCGCCAGGGACCCGGGTTCGATAACAGCCTTGGGTCACTGTCTGTGCGGAGTCTGCACGTTCTCCCCCCGTGTCTGCGTGGGTTTCCTCCGGGTGCTCCGGTTTCCTCCCACAGTCCAAAGGTGTCCAGGTTAGGTGCATTGGCCATGCCAAATTGCCCCTTAGTGTCCAAAGATGTGCAGGTTAGCTGGATTGGCCATGCGAAATTGCCCCTTAGTGTCCAAAGATGTGCAGGTTAGTTGGATTGGCCATGCAAAATTGCCCCTTAGTGTCCAAAGATGTGCAGGTTAGGTGGATTGGCCATGGTAAATTGTCCCTTAGTGTCCAAAGATGTGCGGGTTAGGTGGATTGGCCATAGTAAGTTGGCCCTTAGTGTCCAAAGATGTGCAGATTAGGTGGATTGGCCATAGAATCATAGAAATCATAGAAACCCTACAGTACAGAAAGAGGCCATTCGGCCCATCGAGTCTGCACCGACCACGCTAAATTGCCCCTTAGTGTCCAAAGATGTGCGGGTTAGGTGGATTCGCCGTGCTAAATTGCCCCTTAGTGTCCAAAGATGTGCGGGTTAGGTGGATTGGCCATGCTAAATTGCCCCTTAGTGTCCAAAGATGTGTAGGTTAGGTGGATTGGCAGTGCTAAATTGCCCCTTAGTGCCCAAAGATGTGTAGGTTAGGTGGATTGGCAGTTCTAAATTGCCCCTTAGTGTGCTGAACCCGGCTTCCTGGTGCTGTGAGACAGCGGTGCTAACCACCATGCCACCATGCTGTACTATCCCCCACTAGGGTGCCACCTCTCCTCAATCATTGGGTGTGGATAGACATGGCAGTGGGACAGCAGTGAGGCTTGCAAGTGAAGCGTGATTAGTTTGAGCAAGGTGATGTATGGGAACTGGTGTCTATAGAACGCATTGCGGATCCGTGCATTCATCAACGGTGAACCAGGAAAGTTTAAAGGTTGAAAGTGCAAATCATCCCATCTCCTTAAGACATATTGAAACCATCCCTACTAATCACTCAAAACTCAGCAACAGCCACACAAAGGCTTTCAAAGTTTATTTATTTGTTTCACAAGTAGGCTTACATTAACACTGCAATGAAGTTACTGTGAAAATCCCCTAGTCGCCCACACTCCGGCGCCTGTTCGGGTTACACTGAGGGAGAATTTAGCACCTAACCAGCACGTCTTTCAGAGTGTGGGAGGAAACCGGAGCACCCGGAGGAAACCCACGCAGACACGGGAAGAACGTGCAGACTCCACACAGACAGTGACCCAAGGCTGGAATTGAACCCGGGTCCCTGGCGCTGTGAGGCAGCAGTGCTAACCACTGTGCCACCATGCTGCTCCTTCATCGGGTGAGTGGAGAGGTCGGTTTCACAAACCACATACAGAAGGAAAGGAGAGGGCGCAGAATGTAGTGTTACAGTCATAGCTAGGGTGTAGAGAAAGATCAACTTAACGCGAGGTAGGTCCATTCAAAAGTCTGGTGGCAGCAGGGAAGAAGCTGTTCTTGAGTCGGTCGGTACGTGACCTCAGACTTTTGCATCTTTTTCCTGACGGAAGAAGGTGGAAGAGAGAATGTCCGGGGTGCGTGGGGTCCTTGATTATGCTGGCTGCTTTTCCCCGAGGCAGCGGGAAGTGTAGACAGAGTCAATGGATGGGAGGCTGGTTTGCGTGATGGATTGGGCTACATTCACAACCCTTTTGTAGTTCCTTGCGGTCTTGGGCAGAGCAGGAGCCCATACCAAGCTGTGATACAACCAGAAAGAATGCTTTCTGTGGTGCATCTGTAAAAGTTGGTGAGAGTCGTAACTGACATGCTACGACTTAATTATGCTGGCTGCTTTTCCGAGGCAGCGGGAAGTGTAGACAGAGTCAATGGATGGGAGGCTGGTTTGCGTGATGGATTGGGCTACATTCACGACCTTTTGTAGTTTCGAATCATAGAATCCCTACAGTGCAGAAGGAGACCATTCAGCCCATCGAGCCTGCACCGACCACAATCCCACCCAACCCCTATCCCCATAACCCCATGTATTTTACCCACTAATCCCCCTGACACGAAGAGGCAATTTAGCATGGCCAATCAACCTAACCTGCAAATCTTTGGACTGTGGGAGGAAACCGGAGCACCCGGAGGAATCCCGCGCAGACACGGGGGGAGAACGTGCAGACTCCACACAGACAGTGACCCAAGGCGGGAATCGAACCCGGGTCCCTGGCGCTGTGAGGCAGCAGTGCTAACCCACCGTGCCGCCCCAATGAAGTGTTTCTTGTGGTCTTGGGCAGAGCAGGAGCCCATACCAAGCTGTAATACAACCAGAAAGAATGCTTTCTATGGTGCATCTGTAAAAAGCTGGTGAGAGTCGTCACGGACATGCTATGCCTGGTCCTTGATTATGCCGGCTGCTTTGCCGAGGCAGCGGGAAGTGTAGACAGAGTCAATGGATGGGAGGCTGGTTTGCGTGATGGATTGGGCTACATTCATGACCCTTTGTTCCCTGCGTGCCGCAGGGATCGGTGCTGGGGCCTCAACTATTCGCCATTGATATAGACGATCTGGAGGAGGGGACTGAGTGTAGGGTGGCGGGCTTTGCGGACGACACAAAGATAAGTGGAAAAGTGAATCGTGTGGAGGGCGTAGAAGGTCTGCAGAGAGATTTGGACAGGCTGAGTGAGTGGGCGAGGATCTGGCAGATGGAGTATAACATTGACAAATGCGAGGTTATTCACTGTGGAAGAAATAATCGCAAATTGGATTATTATCTAAATGGAAAAAAATTACAACGTGCTACTGTGCAGAGGGACCTGGGGGTCCTTGTGCATGAGACGCAAAAAACCCAGTCTGCAGGTGCAACAGGTGATCAAGAAGGCAAATGGGATGTTGGCCTATATCGCAAGGGGGATAGAATATAAAAGCAGAGATGTCTTGCTGCATCTGTACAGGGCATTGGTGAGGCCGCAGCTGGAATACTGTGTGCAGTATTGGTCCCCGTTTTTGCGGAAGGATATATTGGCCTTGGAGGGAGTGCAGAGAAGGTTCACCAGGTTGATACCAGAGATAAGGGGTGTTGATTATGAGGAGAGACTGAGCAGATTGGGTTTGTACTCGTTGGAATTTAGAAGGCTGAGGGGGGATCTTATAGAGACCTATAAGATAATGAAGGGGCTGGATAGGGTAGAGGTGGAGAGATTCTTTCCACTTAGAAAGGAAACTAGAACTAGAGGGCACAGCCTCAAAATAAAGGGGGGTCAGTTTAGGACAGAGTTGAGGAGGAACTTCTTCTCTCAGAGGGTGGTGAATCTCTGGAATTCTCTGCCCACTGAAGTGGTGGAGGTTACCTCGTTGAATATGTTTAAATCACGGATAGTTGGATTCCTGATCGGTAAGGGAATTAGGGGTTATCGGGATCAGGTGGGTAAGTGGAACTGATCCACTTCAGATCAGCCATGATCTTATTAAATGGCGGGGCAGGCTCGAGGGGCTAGATGGCCTACTCCTGCTCCTATTTCTTATGTTCTTATTCACGACCTTTTGTAGTTCCTTGTGGTCTTGGGCAGAGCAGGAGCCCATACCAAGCTGTGATACAACCAGAAGGAATGCTTTCTATGGGGCATCTGTAAAGGTTGGTGAGAGTCGTCGCAGACATGCTACGACTGGTCCTTAATTACGCCGGTCCTTAATTATGCCTTTTCACGAGGCAGCGGGAATGTAGACGGAGTCAATGGATGGGAGGCTGTGACAGAGACTAACATCATTGGAATCCCGAATCTCTGTTCCCCATTCCCCCGCCGGATCACATATTGGACTGGAATGCCTTCGATGAGACATCTTCGATTTTAATTTTGATTGCTGAAGGATTTAACTCTCAGCAAAGCTCACGGTAACACAACTCCATATTCCTTGAAACAAAAGTGTGCAGTCAGGCATAGCTAATGTCGTACTTATTACAGAGATTTATTACATTCTCTCGGCTAAAGTGACTCTGATGTCATTTGCATGCATAAATGATGGGGTTTGCAAGCTCTGAGCTTTGCCCATTTGTTCCTCATATTTCATAAACACTTCATTGTATATTGTTGTAACTAAGTGCACCCTGTGACAACATGTGTGGCTAAAATTTGCAGACAATCCACTGCCATCAATCTTACTGTCCTTCCAATCAACGCAGCCCTGCGCTGCTTTTGTCCGCCTTAAGTAGCGTTGACACTTCGTGTTTGTCTGATTATGGAAAGCTCCAGGAACAGGATATGAAGCCAGATGAACTGCCTGGCCTGAAGGGAGCACAGTGGGAGTGGGGGGGGCGGGGGGAAGCGGGGAGGTGGGGGAGGATCCCCCGGGTTATTTTACAACACCGTAAAGCACAGATTCCACCTCCGTAGGGAATGTGCAACCTAATTACAACCGCACCATTTAAAACCAAAATGTAAACCACGTGTGGCTGCATTAGGCATTGCCTGAGGGCAAGATGGGAACTCACCCGAATCATGGTTAGCTGGCCCTGGGATACAGGCCGGACATTTTAACTTCCGGCGACTGTGATGGCGATCCGACCGACACCCGGTGGCTCGAGTCCTCTCTCCAACAACCCGCGCAGACACGGGGAGAATGTGCAGACTCCGCGCAGACGGTGACCCGAGCCGGGAATCGAACCCGGCTCCCCTGGCGCTGTGAGGCAGCAGTGCTAACCCACTGGGCCACCGTGCCGCCCAGATGGTGCATGCCCACACAGACACACACTGGTTAGTAGAATCATTGTGGGTCTTTATGGTCTCAACTCCCGTCTTTTGATGCAGTTAGCTTGCATTAAAGACCTGTTGGATTCCGGTGACCAAGTTGAAGGTGTAAGTATCTTGGGGCTCATTATACTTCCATCCTATTTTGGGGCATCATTCTTATCACCATTTGTATTCTGCCATATCCAGTGAGTGAACAGGGTTAAGATTTCAAGAGAGGTAGCCCGTCACATCCAATACAACCCCACTTATAGATTAATTCTGACTCTGAAGTTCAACGCGGAGAGTTGAGCCAGACATACGCCCGCATTCTGCCCGTCCGTGCTGTGCAGAGACAGAGTTTCCTGGGTCAATTCTTTACATATCCAGTGGAGATTTTTTTCAGCACGCATCCCTTGTCAGGCAGGTGTGAGGGCAGCACAGTGGGTTCGCACTGCCACCTCACAGCGCCAGGGACCCGGGTTCGATTACAATCATAGAAACCCTCCAATGCAGAAGGGAGCCATTGGGCTCATCGAGTCTGCACTGACCACAATCTCATCGCAAGCCCTATCCACACATTTACCCCGCTAATCCCTCCAACCCGTACATCCAGGGACACTAAGTGACAATTTAGCACAGCCAACCAACCTAACCCGCACATCTTTGGACACTAAGGGGCAATTTAGCATGGCCAATCCACCTAACCCGCACATCTTTGGACACTAAGGGGCAATTTAGCATGGCCAATCCACCTAACCCGCACATCATTGGACACTAAGGGGCAATTTAGCACAGCCAACCAACCTAACCCACACATCTTTGGACACGAAGGGGCAATTTAGCATGGCCAATCCACCTAACCTGCACATCTTTGGACACTAAGGGACAATTTAACATGGCCAATCCACCTAACTCGCACATCTTTGGACACGAAGGGGAAATTTAGCATGGCCAATCCATCTAACCCGTACATCGTTGGACACTAAGGGGCAATTTAGCATGGCCAATCCACCTAACCCACACATCTTTGGACACTAAGGGGCAATTTAGCATGGCCAATCCATCTAACCCGTACATCATTGGACACTAAGGGGCAATTTAGCATGGCCAATCCACTTAACCCACACATCTTTGGACACTAAGGGGCAATTTAGCATGGCCAATCCATCTAACCCGTACATCGTTGGACACTAAGGGGCAATTTAGCATGGCCAATCCATCTAATCCGCACATCTTTGGACACTAAGGGACAATTTAGCATGGCCAATCCACCTAACCTACACATCTTTGGACACTAAGGGGCAATTTAGCATGGCCAATCCACTTAACCCGTACATCGTTGGACACTAAGGGGCAATTTAGCATGGCCAATCCATCTAATCCGCACATCTTTGGACACTAAGGGACAATTTCGCACAGCCAATCAACCTAACCCGTACATCGTTGGACTGTGGGAGGAAACCGGAGCACCCGGAGGAAACCCACCGAGACAAGGGGAGAACGTGCAAACTCCGCACAGACAGTGACCCAAGCCGGGAATCGAACCCGGGTCCCTGGCGCCTGTGAGGCAGCACTGCTCACCACTGTGTTACCATGGCACCCAGCTTGGGTCGCTGTCTGTGTGGAGCCTGCACGTTCTCCCCGTTTCTGCGTGGGTTTCCTCCGGGTGCTCCGGTTTCCTCCCACAGTCCAAAAGATGTGCTGGTGAGGTGCATGGGCCGTGCTAAATTCTCCCTCAGTGTAACCCGAACAGGCGCCGGAGTGTGGCGACTAGGGGATTTTCACAGTAACTTCATTGCACTGTTAATGTAAGCCTACTTGTGACACTAATAAATAAACTTTAACACTGAATAGTTCTTCTATAAACAGGGCATGGAGGCACAAGAGAAGGTGCAGGATCAACTGAAAGGATATCAGGACAGAAAGGTTGTCAGGAGAAAAAAACTGAGGCTCTTGAGAAGTTTTAGGGGTTACCTCGGGGTAGCAGGGTGGCACAGTGGGTTAGCGCTGCTGCCTCACAGCTTCCGGGTTCGATTCCCAGCTTGGATCACTGTCTGTGTGGAGTCTGCACATTCTCCCCGTGTCTGCGAGGGTTTCCTCCGGGTGCTCCGGCTTCCTCCCACTGTCTGAAAGACGTGCTGGTTAGGGTGCTAAATTCTCCCTCAGTGTAACCCGAACAGGCGCCGGAGTGTGGCGACGAGGGGATTTTCACAGTAACTTCATTGCAGTGTTAATGTCAGCCTTACTTGTGACTAATAAATAAACTTTAATCAGCCTGAAAGACGTGCGGGTTAGGGGTGCATTGACCCGAACAGGCAGCGGAGTGTGGCGGCTAGGGGAATTTCACAGGAACTTCATTGCCGTGTTAATGTAGGCACCGAGGCTGGAATGGAACCCGGGTCCCTGGCGCTGTGAGGCAGCAGTGCGAACCACCGTGCCGCACTTGCTCCCAGTCCCAAACAACATTCTTCAAGGACATGTAGACATCTCCCCCCCCCCCCACCAACCCTTCCGAATCACCAAGCCACAAGTACAACCAGTGGATAAAAGCTGTGGATGCTGGAATCTGAAACCAAAAGGTTTTGACAGAGGGGTCGTCTGGACTGGAAAAGTCAGCTCTTTTCTCTCCTTACAGATGCTGCCCAGACCCGCTGAGATTCTCCAGCACTTTCTCTCTTTGGAGTATAACCAGTGATCTGGCTGCCAGCCCAGGATAAAACGAAACAGCAAAGGGTTCCAGCACCTGCAACAATGCCCGCGGAATAAGTTGGCTCCGATGGTGGCAGTGCGATCACAGATAAACGCAAACGGAAAACGTAACAGAGGGGTCGGAGCTGAAAGAGGACTCTCACATTACATTTTAGCTAACAGCTTCCAGCCGGTGATTAATTGGGACTTGGGTTTTGTGTTAATGGTCATTTTGCACTCACGGAAATGAGACCAAAGCGGGCAGATTTCATTATCCGCAGCACACACTCTGCTTCTCAAGGTCTGGGATAAACACTGCAAGCATTCTCTACCGTAATAAATCACCAGGCTTAACTGGGGCCAGATGAAGTTTGGTAATGTCCTCGAAATTATTCTGCTCTTAAAGGAGCAAGCTATCAGAAAAATTACAAGGCTGTCCTGTGAAATGCCATTTGATTTGATTTATTATTGTCACAATAGGTATAAAGTCAAAGGTATTGCTTTAGTGCTGAGGGCACGCCGCACTGTGGGAGGGTCAGTGCTGAGGGAGCGCCGCACTGTGGGAGGGTCAGTGCTGAGGGAGCGCCGCACTGTGGGAGGGTCAGTGCTGAGGGAGCGCCGCACTGTGGGAGGGTCAGTGCTGAGGGAGCGCCGCACTGTGGGAGGGTCCGTAATGAGGGAGCACCGCACTGTGGGAGGGTCAGTAATGAGGGAGCGCCGCACTGTGGGAGGCTCAGTGCTGAGGGAGCGCCGCACTGTGGGAGGGTCAGTGCTGAGGGAGCGCCGCACTGTGGGAGGCTCAGTGCTGAGGGAGCGCCGCACTGTGGGAGGGTCAGTGCTGAGGGAGCACCGCACTGTGTGGGAGGGTCAGTGCTGAGGGAGCGCCGCACTGTGGGAGGGTCAGTGCTGAGGGAGCGCCGCACTGTGGGAGGGTCAGTGCTGAGGGAGCGCCGCACTGTGGGAGGGTCAGTGCTGAGGGAGCGCCGCACTGTGGGAGGGTCAGTGCTGAGGGAGCGTCGCACTGTGGGAGGGTCAGTGCTGAGGGAGCGCCGCACTGTGGGAGGGTCAGTGCTGAGGGAGCGCCGCACTGTGGGAGGGTCGGTGCTGAGGGAGCGCCGCACTGTGGGAGGGTCAGTGCTGAGGGAGCGCCGCACTGTGGGAGGGTCAGTGCTGAGGGAGCGCCGCACTGTTAGAGTGCCGCGCTGTCAGAGAGTCACTCCACGAAACCTCCAGGTATGGATGCAGTCACAGTTGGCGACGCCAGGGAGGGCACAAATTGACGCGAACTGATTTTTCCACCTGACTACGGGTTTCAGTGGCGAGTATTGGGTGTGGGCATCGAGCCTGGGGCACTGTCAATATCTACGAGGGAGAGAAGACGATTCTCTTAGCATCTGATCGAGTTATTACGAGTTCAGAAATTGGCAGCTTTTTAATGCAAGCTTCTCTCAAAGCAATCCAGCGAATTCGTGACGCTTTGTAACATCGTTTCAGAGAAAGGAATAGGTGTTCTAGTTTATCGCTTCAATTTTTTTTCATATAACTTCTCTTGACTTTAATCTGCTGAGGTTAAGAAGCACTAACTGTGTCCCATCCTGTCTCCAGAGAGAAAGGGCACCGTTCGGATCAGTGGCAGATTGCAGCCTCGTGACATTGTAACTGGATTGTAATGGATTTATTTCAGCTGGTTACGACCCTTGAATGCGTATTAACCTCACAGCAAGTGACAAGGATGACTTCTGAACCCCCGTGGGACAAAGAAGCATCGAAGATAGGAGCAGGAGGAGGCCATTCGGCCCTTCGAGCCTGCTCCCCCATTCATCACCATCATGGCTGATCGTCCAACTCAATAGCCTCATCCCGCTTTCTCCCCATAACCTTTGATCCCGTTCGCCCCCAAGTGCTATATCCAGCCGCCTCTTGAATACATTCAATGTTTTGGCATCAACTACTTCCTGTGGGAATGGAATTCCACAGGCTCACCGGGTGAAGAAATGTCTCCTCACCTCCGTCCAATGTTCCAGAATGTTCCATCCCAGGCAGCATCCTGGTGAATCTCCTCCGCATCACCTCCAGTGCGATCACGTCCTTCCTATAACATGGCGGCCAGAACCGCACACGGTACTTTAGCGCAGATAGTTTCCTGCTTAACACATTCTTACCCGGTTAACATTCACGTTCAACTGGACATAAGGACAAAAGCTGCTTAATTCTGACATCTTAACTCTCTTGAGGTTAACGTGCAGGTTCAGCCGGCAGTTCAGAAGGCAAACGCAGTGTTAGCATTCATGTCGAGAGGGCTAGAATACAAGAGCAGGGATGTACTTCTGAGGCTGTATAAGGCTCTGGTCAGACCCCATTTGGAGCGTTGTGAGCAGTTCTGGGCCCCGTATCTAAGGAAGGATGTGCCGGCCTTGGAAAGG